>NW_025379475.1:0-8057 GCF_016433145.1 Gracilinanus agilis
AAGGAAGGAAGGAAGGAAGGAAGGAAGGAAGGAAGGAAGGAAGGAAGGAAGGAAGGAAAGAGAAAGAGAGAGAGAGAGTGAAAGGAAGGAAAGGAAGGAAAGGAAGGAAGAAAGAAAAGAAAAGAAAGAAATCAAGTGAAGGCTGTAGCAAAATTCTGGTTCAGCTCCTGTCCACACATACATGAGCACTAGTATCTGGAAGAGTTCATTCTAGCATTTATACAGCACTTTAGGGCTCACAGAACTTTGTTTCATCCTCACACCAATCCTGGGAGTTTGGTGCTATTATTATCCCCTTTTTATAGATGATGAAATTGAGGTTGGAAGAGGTTACATGACTTGCCCAGGATCACACAATTAGTGAGAGAGGTAGGCCATTACTACTACTAGAATGTTCTTAGTGTTGCTATTCAGTTGTTTTTAGTCATGTCCAACTCTTCATAATCCTATTGGGGATTTTTTTGGAGGGCAAATATCCTGGAGTGGTTTGTCATTTTCTTCTCCAGCTCATTTTACAGATGAGGAAACTGAGATAAACAGGGCAAAGTGACTTGTCCAGGGTCACACAGCTAGTAGAAGTAGATGTCTGAATTCAGGTCTTCCAGGCCAGATTCGAATTTAGGTCTTCCTGACTCTAGGGCTTTATCTATTGTGCCACCTAAATACCCCATGTAAGCAATATGCACACACACATGCACACACACACACACATGCACACAATCACATACATTTACATATACATATACCCATCTCCTGACAAAGAGGTAGGCAATGGGCTCAAAGTAGAGAATGAGACATAGATTTTTGGAAATAGCTTCTGACCATTCGTTATAAGGATTTTGTGTTTTCTTTTTTTTTTTTTTTTATGGTAGATGAGAAGAATAAGTTTTTGTTCATTTAGAAATTTTAAATAATTTAACTCCAAAAAAATCTGACCTTAGATACTTTCAAGCTGTATGACCCTGAGCAAGTTACTTAACCCCCATTGCCTAACCCTTACAGTTCTTCTTCCTTAGAACCAACACACAGTATTGATTCCAAGACAGCAAGTAAGGGTTTATTTAAAAAAAAAATAACTCTAGTGAGTCCCTATTACTCTAGAATCAAATAAAATCCATGTCATTTAAAGTCCTTCCTAATCCAGCTCGAGTCTATCTTTTGTTTTTGTTTAAAAAAAAAAAAACTTTTTACTTTCCATCTTAGAATCAATGCTATGTATTGGTTCCAAGGCAGAAGAATGGTAAGGGCTAGACATCTGGGGTTAAATGACTTTTCCAGGGTCATATAACTAGGAAGTATCTGAAGCCAGATTTGAACACGAGACCTCCAATCTCTGGACATGGCTCCCAGTCCACTGGGCCACCTAGCTGCCTCCTTCAATCTACTTTTCCTGTCTTATTAGATATACATCAGTACTCTCCAACATGCAGTTTGGATCAACCAGATTGGCCTTTTTACTCTTCCTCATGCACAATATTCTATCCCTTATCTCTGTCTTTGCCTGAAATTCCTGCCCTCCATCTCTTAGAATCTCTAACATTCTTCGAAGATTATTGAACTGGGGCAGGTAGGTAGACACTTTTTAGCTATGTGCCTTTGAGCATGTCACTTAGCCTTGATTGCCTAGTCCTTACTGGTCTTCTGCTTTAGAACCAACACATAGAATTGATTCTAAAATGGAAGGTAAAGGTTTAAAATAAAAAAGGTGGTAAATAATTCACATCTAGAAATAGGTTTTGCTTGACTATGGATATTTGTGACAAGAATTTTGCTGTTCTTTACTTTTTAATGTAGGAGGTAGGAGGGAAAGACAATACAAGCTTATTTATTTAAAAATAATTTGCATTTATCACTGTTTTAGAAAACACCTAACTTTATTTTCTTTAGGTACATATATGTACGTATACACTGGAAATACTTTCTTACATACCCAAACAACATACAAGTGCTCAGTCATATATACATGATAACTCTCATCTATTAAGAATCTTAAAGTTTACAAAATGCCTAAAGTACCTTACTTTGTACATGTATAGACACATTTTAGATACTTTCCTATGTACAAAAGTGCCTGAAATCACTGACATTTGTGTTCTGGTGGGGTGGGGGGTGAAGCTTGTCTAGTGAGGCCACTTTAAAGGCTCACTCCCAAGACAGAAGGTAGCCCAAGACAGCTTGGAAGAGGTGGAGGAGCAAGAGGAAGAGAGGCATTCAGAGCAACTCCAGTACCCTTGCCTATCCTGTACCCACCTCCCCAGGGTAGGCTCTGTGGATCCTCTTACCTGGTCTGTAGGATCCAGCCAGCAAACTGTTCTCCCGTGGTCCAGGATTTTACTTCTGCTGAGTAGCGTTCTTCTGCAGGAAAAGAACAGTTCAAAGACTAAAAGGCTGGGGAGATATAGAGTGAAGGAAGATGCCACCCATATGAGGGAGATCAGCCTGTCACCATGGGGAGTGCTATGCAGATGATGGGTAAGGACCACCATGGGGAATCAGGGGTTCTCAAGGGGATACTTGGGGGACCAGTACTTGGATAGTAAGGCAAAAGGGCAGGCAGAAAGAAAGAGAACTCATTGGGACCGAGCACAATTGAGGCCTGGAAGGGGAGTGGGAAAGGGAAGGTATTGGGAAATAAATCCCAGTTTCCCAAGAGGGTTTAACTATAGAAGTAACATTTTGGGAGAGGAGTTAAGGGAAGAGGAAGTTCAGTCCCATTTACCACTGAAGGTAAAGACATCAAGGGCCATCCGCCCACAGCGCCACCCTGCAATCCACTCTAGCTGGGTAGGTGGGTAGGCACGGACAGTGCTGGCTGCTGTCTGGCACTGTTGTAATGCCTCCAAGAGCTTGTGTTGGCACACAGCTGCAATGCCCTTTGGAGCATGGTCAGACACAAACCTGCAGGGAGAGAGAAGAGTTTAGGGTGGGAGACAGTGGCTCCTGGGGTAGCTTATATAGAAATGACTCCAGGCATAGTAGGAAAGTCTGGCTCAGGAAGCTATGTCTTGCCTAGGCTTTATTCCTTTATTCAGCCTTTCTCCTTGTCCCTGCTCTCTCCCCCATATTCTAAAAGCCCTTATTCTCTCTGCTCCTTATGTCCCTATGAACTCTGTGTCCCTTGTCCAGCCTTTCAGAGGCCACCTCAACTCCAACCTACTTGAGCAATGGCTTCTGAAGGGTCAGTGATGGGGGGAAGGCACTGAGCAGGATGGCCATGAGAGCCCAGCCTCGATGGGATTGCTGCTCATCAGGGTTGCGCCACAGCTGGGTCACAAGCTGGCAAAAGATCTCATTCCTCAGGGCAGGGTTGCGCAGGCCTTGGCAGGCCAAATATGTGCCCATGGTCTGTTCTTGCCAGGACTCCAGTGATATGTCACCTAGAAGCCTCAACATCTATTGACACGAAACAGGTTGAGGGACGGAAAGGAAAGTTAACATCAGATCATATAGAGAGGTTGGCCTAGAGTCAGGAAGACCTGAGTTTAAATCCCACCACAGATACTTTCTAGCTGTGTGATCTTGGGCAAGTCACTTACCCTCTGTTTGCCTCACTTTCCTCAACTGTAAAATGGGAATAATAGAAACACCTACCCCATAGGGTTGTTGTGAAGATCAATTGAGATATTCATAAAAGCCCTTAGCACAGTGCCTGGCACATAGTAAGTGCTACATAGAGTGCTTTTGTTGTTGTTAGGAAATGGAGTCAGAGATAGAAACCAGAAGATTTAGTGAGGTACATTGGAAAGAACAAAGGGCTTGTAAATCAAAGAACCTTGTATCAAATCTGTGTTCAGTTAAATAAATGACCTTAGGCAAATTTGTTAAACTTTGAACCTCAGTTTGCTTATCTATAAAATGGAGGTGTTGGATTAAATGACTTGTAAGGTTATTTCTAAATCTAAATAGACAATCCTATAAGGATGGAAGGGGAAGACCTTAGGTACTCAGAGGAGGAAACAAGTAATCCTGTGGATGAGGGGTGGATTCTTGGTACTCCACCATGGCTTCTTATCCCAGGGATACCTTCACTCCTAGAAGATCCTCTTCCCTCTTAGCTGCAGTCACTCACTTACCACTTTGTTGACATCCAGAGCAAGCTGAGGACTTGCCCCATCCAGATGAGTCAGCGGTGAAGTCAGTGGCTGTCCTGGAGTGGGCAGGGTTGGCTTCTGGAAAGGAGGATGTATTAGTAACTAGGTACTAAAGTGAAAACAATCTGAATCACAACAAAGGGGGAAAATCACACAGCATGAGAAAGGGGCTTCTAATTTAATTCAACTTGGCAAACATTTATGCTATATGCCAGGCATGTGCCCATGGCACTGTATTAGACACTGGAAATATAAAGATAAAACCCAATATAGTCAGGGCAGCTAGGTGGCTCAATGGAGAAAGAGCCACGCCTGGAGTTGGGAGAAACCTGGGTTCAGATCTGGCCTCAGATACTTCCTGGCTATGTGACCCTGGGTAAGTCACTTAAGCCCCATTGCCTAGCCATTACTGCTCTTCTGCCTTGGAACCAATACCCAGTATTGATTCTAAGACAAAAGGTAAGGGTTATTTTTTAAAAGAATAAAAAAGAGAAAAGTAAATAAAATGTGATTGAGGGAAATTCGGAGATTGGGAAGGAAGCACTAATAATCGAAGGGGACCAGAGTTGGCACTGGAACTGAGTTTGGAAGGGAGCTAGGAATTAGAGTGTTGGTGAATCAGGGAGATAACCAAAGGCAGGGGAATGTTGGGAGAGCAGCAAAGAAGCTGGTGTTCTTGGGATGGACAGAAAGTGATAAAGCCATCAAAGCCAATGGGCAGGGAAGAGAAGAGGCAAGATGGTAGCAAACAGTACCTGAAAGTTTTTGGAGATGAAACTGGAAAAGGGGAATTTATCAGTGTCAGCGGGCAGAGCCAGTGTGTCCTGAGCTGTGACTTCTGGAGGCAAGGTTTCTGTGATGCTCTCAGTCATAACATGCCGACGACCTAGGGACACCCCAGGACTGTAAGGCTAGGCATGGGAGACCCCTGATAGCTCCCACTCTCTCCTTCCTGCTTCTTCCTGTTCCCAAGATCTTCCTTCAGCTCTTTAATCACCAAAGCAGTCATTCATTACAATGACACATCATTGCATTGACAGCTGGGGAAGGCAGGACCATGAAAAGTGGGCAGGTGAGGGGGACGGACAGGCACAGGACAAGTGAGAGCAGTAGCCAAAAGGGCTAAGAGGCCCCAGATACTGCACAGACACCCAGTGGAGAGAGTGAATACCTCAGACAGTATGAAGTACCAATTCTTGTCCTCACCCCCTACCCTTTTTTAAAAAGTGTTTTTAAGGGCATCTCAGTGGCTCAATGGATAGAATGCCAGGACTGGAAACAGAAGGTCCTGGGTTTAAATCTAGCCTCGACTACTTCCTACCTGTATGACCCTGGGCAAGTCACTTAGCTCCAGTTGCTTAGCCCCTACTGTTTTTCTGCCTTGGAGCCAATACATAATACAATTCTAATAAGGTAAGGGTTTTTTTTTTTTTTTTTAAACCCTTACCTTCCGTCTTGGAGTCAATACTGTGTATTGGCTCCAAGGCAGAAGAGTGGTAAGGGTAGGCAATGGGGGTCAAGTGACTTGCCCAGGGTCACACAGCTGGGAAGTGTCTGAGGCCAGATTTGAACCTAGGACCTCCCGTCTCTAGGCCTGACTCTCATTCCACTGAGCTACCCAGCTGCCCAAGGTAAGGGTTTTTAAAAAAGTATTTTAAAAATTTTATTGATGCCATTTGTTTTTTATATCATAGCTAGTTACCCCTACCCTCATCACTATCAGTGTGTCTCTTCTTTTGTAACATTTAAGTAAAACCAACCAACAAAACAACTTCATCTGACGAGTGTATACCATATTCAATACCCAGCAGTCTCCCAGCTTTCCAATGAAAGGAAAGGGTATTTGGGACTCACCTTCAGCTGTCTTCAGCAGAGCAGACAGCTCAGCTGGGATCTCGAGTCGCCCCAGGTCCTGCGCAAAAAGGAGAGCAATTTACTCAAGCACTAGGAAGACGGAGGACGACACACCTCACCCTCTTGCTGCCCGGAATCAACTGGGTCCCCATCAAAGTGTAGGAGAGGGGTCGTTGAGCCGAGGTTTAATAGGAACACAAAAACTGTAGGAACCAGCAATCCTACAGTCTGAACCCTGCTGTGCCAATGGACCTGCTTAGAAACCACTGGCAGAGAGGAAGCAAGTGGGACACTGAAAGGATCAAAAGGAGGCAGTCCCCTGGGTCTCCTCTGCTTGGGTCTTCAGAACTGTCCCTGCCCCAAACTGAGCACATCTCAAGAGGCAGAACCCCCTAGATGGGTGCCTCACCACGATGGTGTCTGGAGAAGGCAGTGCCTAACTGGGAAGCCTCCCCACCTCCATTTACTCTTTGCCACCTACCATTCTCGAATTGGCTGTCCTTCACTCTTCACCTGGTAACTGGTTTTTGTGCCAGCCTGGCTAGGACCTGAGCTGTGGAGAGAAGTAAGAGTATGTCCAGGAAGTGGGAGAAGTGATAGAGAATCCACCAGGGACCTCTTTAGACCCCTGAGGATTTCTGGTGGCCCAAAAAGTGCCTGGTGCTGCCAGCTGCTTACTGTTCCTGACTTTGGAGATTACTGTAAGCCAGGAGAGGAATAAGAATGGCTAAAATGATAGCTAGGGGTAACCCTCTTGTTGGCTGTAGTGCCCTTCATCCCAAGAGTCCTTACCTGTTTCCAGCTCTTGTGTGTTGTGTCCCCAGCCCCAGAGGTGGGGAAGAAAAATCTACAGGGGACAAAGTCTAGCTAGGGAAGGGCAATGGGCGGAGTGGGGTTGGAGCTGTGGATCCTGGACTTTGAGATGCTTTATAGCTCTGAAGGTGGTGTCACCAGTTAAGAGATGGGACTAGGAGGAATCAAGGGCTAGATGTGGGAGGCAAATAAGGGGGTGCTGTGCACCAACACACAGTGGGAGATGGGAAAACTAAGCTTGAGGGGAAATCTCAGCATATGAGTAACGGCAAGCTGAGCAGAAGAGTTTTTCCCGAGGAACAAAGCAGTAAGATCTGGGCATCAGAATGTGCCCACTATGTCCCTTCATTTTCTCTAGGTCTGGCTTACCTTGTGCCAAGGTACCCTGTTCTGGGAAAGATGTGAAGAACTGGCAGACAGAGTAGGCTAGATGAGAAACAATGTCTTAATGGCTCACATACTCTGGTACCCAATCAAGGTTCATGGGCACTGACAAAGCCTTTACAAATTTGAATAACAGATCTCTTGAACCCTTGACATGGATCTTCCTTATCGTAGGGTCATATCCAGAGCTAGAAAAGACCATGGAGGCCATCTAGACCTGTTTTCTCATTATAGAGACAAGGAAACTGAAGCCCAGTGAGTTTAAGAGACCTACTGACTTGCTTCAAACTCTTCCCACAACTCTATCTCAAATCCTATTTCCCGATATCATAACAGAGTTATGACACCGGACAACATTGTGCCCAGCTATCTCCAAGACATAATGCTTCCTAGAGGAGAGAGCCAATCATCTTGTCTTTCTCATCACTGTGTCCTAGCCCTTATCTCTAGAGAATAGGGTGGAAGTGATGCCAAGAGGCACGAGATAGTCTGAGTTAAGGGATCTACTTTCCTCTGCATCCATTGGAATGGAATTCCAAGTTCCAGCCCTGGTGAGACCAGATTCCTGTTGAACTGAACCCAGAATTCCAAAACTTGGGGCAGCATTCAGGACAAGAAATAGAAGTGTCGGTAAGAGATGCAAGCATAGAGGCATCAGTGCCAGGGAAACAGCATGTATGCCTGCCACTGTGTTCTGCTCTGTTCCAGCTGCCACCAGCCCCATACCTGAAGCAATCTCTATGGTTGAAGTGGGGGGCAGGATGTGAAGGGAGAGAGGGAAGTCTCAGAGCAGCCTTTCATATCATGGCTCCCCTGCTCTTAGCCCTTTCTCTCTACACCACAGAAGACATCACCAGCTCCTTTGTGTGGCCCAATGATCTGTCCCATAGTTCAACTTTCTGTATACTTTTAGAT
>NW_025379476.1:0-1274 GCF_016433145.1 Gracilinanus agilis
CTAGCAGTACTAGATCTTAAACTGTACAATAAAGCAGTAGTCATCAAAATAATATGGTACTGCCAAAGACACAAAGGGAGGATCAGTGAAAGAGACTTGGGGTAAGCAACCTCAGGAAGACAGTCTATGATAAACTCAAAGAACCCAGCTTTTGAGACAAAAACCCACTATTTAACAAAAACTGCTGGGAAAATTGGAAAACAATATGGGAGAGATTGGGTCTAGATCAACATCTCCCACTCTATACCAAGATAAATTCAAAATGGGTGAATGATTTGAATATAAAGAAAGAAATTATAAGTAAATTGGGTGAGCACAGAAGAGTATACTTGTCAGATCTCTGGGAAAAGAAAGATTTTAAAACCAAGGAAGAGTTAGAAAAAAATTACAAAATGTAAAATAAATTATTTTTATTACATTAAACTAAAAAGTTTTTGTACAAACAAAACCAATGCTACCAAAATTAGAATTGAAACAACAAATTGGGAAAAAATCCTAATAATAAAAAACTCTGAATGAGGTCTAATTACTCAAATATACAAGGAGGCAAATCAATTGTACAAAAAAAAATCAAGCCATTCCTCAAATGATAAATGGGTAAGGGACATGAATAGGCAATTTTCAGATAAGGAAATCAAAACCATCAAAAAACACATGAAAAAGGGTTCTAAATCTCTTATAATTAGAGAAATGCAAATCAAAACAACTCTCTGGTACTACCTCACACCTAGCAGATTAGCTAACATGATATCAAAGGAAAGTGGGGAATGTTGGAGGAGATGTGGGAAAATTAGGACATTAATGCATTGCTGGTAGAGTTGTGAATTGATCCAACAATTCTGGATGGCAATTTGGAACTATGCTCAAAGGGCTTTAAAAGACTATCTGATTTTTGATCCAGTTATACCACTGTTTGGTTTATACCCCAAAGAGGTCATAAGGAAAAAGACTTATACAAAAATATTTATAGCTGCCCTTTTTGTGATGACAACAAAATTGGAAAATGAGGGGATGAACTTTGATTGGGAAATGACTAAAAAAAATGAGCTATCTTTTGGTGATGGAATACTATTGCACTCAAAGGAATAATGTACTGGAGGAATTCCATGTGAACTGGAATGACCTTCAGGAATTGATGAAGAGTGAAAGGAAGAGATCCAGGAAAATGTGATACACTGTGTACAATTGAATGCAATGGACTTCTCTACTAGCAGCAATGCAAGGATACAGAAAACAGCTGAGGGACTTATGAGAAAGAAAACTAGCCACATTCA
>NW_025379477.1:0-9390 GCF_016433145.1 Gracilinanus agilis
CTCTCTCTCCTCTCTCCTCTCTCCTCTCTCCTCTCTCTCTCTCTCTCCTGTTAATAACCTGACACATAGACAGAAAAGCAAAATGTGGGGGTGGGGTGGGGGAGAAACCCTGAAAGCGCAAATGGCAGCAGCCTGTTGGTCACAGCAGGTAGCCTGCTTCATTCTTCTTCCTTCAGATGGTAACAGAAGCAGGAAGGTTTGTTCAGGGAGAACAAAAGCTGTCCTTTCAGCCATTGGAAATCTCTTTAGAGAGAGAAGAAAGGTCCCTCCCAGGCAGTTTACCTCCCAATGTATATGCTGATGAAGCTAAGGAAAGGATTACACAGTATTATTTGCATCATTCAACAGGAATCCCAAGGGGGGGGGATAATGGGGATCCAGCAGCATCCTTTAAAAAGGTAAATTTCTAGCCAAGATTAGATTAAAGTTTAAAAATTGGCAGAAAGCTTTGAGATCTTAAGATCTTCAGAGGAGAGTGGAAGGGACCTCAGAGTACATCTAGATGGACCCTTTCATTTTCCAGATGAGGAAACTAAGGCCTGTAGCAAATATTTGCTAACTTTGTGCCTGAAGGCAGGCAGGTATTAAGTACTAGAGGTGGGGTTTGAATGCAGACTCACCAGCACATAGAACTTCAGTGTTCTTACCACTGTGCTATATCAGCTGGCTCAACTCTCCCTTAGTTTTCTTAAGAGGAAACTGAGGCCCAGAGAGGTTCTGTGCAATGTTCTAGGAAACACCAATGTCAGAGGTAGATGCCAGCCTAGGGAGGCCCTCTGATTCCAAATCCAAAGGTCTTTCCCTGCCTCTAATGTAGGGTTTGAAAGTTGATGTAACAGTCAGAAAAAAGGATGTAACAAACATTCAAATTTACCAAAGAGAAAAATCCTTGAGTGGCCTTAGGTTTGATTCAATGATTCTTCAATTTACTGAATAAAAGATCTTTCAAGTTTTTCTTTCCTTTCTTTTCAAGTTATGGGGCTGATCCTGATTTCTTAGAGGCTATCCCCAACTTTGCTGCTCTTACCAAACCGGAAATGCTCGAACAACATGTGTGGATGGCCAAACTGACCCTTGCCCAAACCTACAGGCTGTGTGTGTATGTTAGATAAGACCCCTAGCAAGCTGAAGTGTGTATCCTAGATAAGACCTTGTATACAACCCACCCAACAGGCCCTTGTGCTAGACGATAGACCCTGCCCTTAGAGTGATAACCACCTTTGCTCTAAGACTTGCTATGAACTATATAAAGGGTGTTGCGAATCTACTCAGGGGGGAGACAACTCCTTTCGGTCTCTTCCCCCGCGTATGTACCTGTGTAGCTTAATAAAGCTCTACTCTCTGTGTGTTTTGCATCGTCTGTCTTGTTTCCTTTGGCTCACCCAAAAAAGGACCCTAACACATGCATATGCATTTGTCAAATTGTACCTCCTTTAGTGCAGGAAGGGGAGAGATGAAGGGAAATCCCTGGAAACTTTAATGTACAAACATTAAAATGTACAAATAAGTAATTTTTGAAAATTCAAATTGATTCCTATCAATCTGAGTTAATCTGCAGATGAAATCATTTATCCTTGAACTAATTTGGCATGGCTAGCCTTAGAGATTGAAAGCCCAAATTTGAATTGCACATATGATAGTTAATGATTGTGTAACCCTGAGAAAAGCATTTAGCCTCTTAATGCCTCAAGCCCTTCCATAACATCTCCCTGCCAAGTCATAGATAGTTTGAAATAGTGTTGGTGGAGGGAGTCCCCAGAATTGGTGAAAAAAAACCTCCCCATATTAATGAAATCCTAGATTCTTTGCATATTCATATCTTGTAATCATGAATGATCCCTTTTGGTATTTATTATAGAGAGACCCTAAAGGTCTTATTGAGGTTTTCAAATCTGCTAATACACAGATAAAAATACTAGAGCAGTGATGGGCAAACTACTGTCCGTGGTGTAAAAGTGAAATTTGGGAGATGCCAAACTACATTTCCCGTGGTCCAACAGGTTTCCGGTTCCGGTTCTTTGGGCGTGGGGAGGCCTACGTCTCAACGCAGGGAAGAGTATATATCTCTTGGGTTAGGAGGGAGTGGCTCTCTTTGGCCAGCAGACTGAGGGAGAGGTAACAAAATGGAGGCGGCAGTTTTGAATTCTTACAAGCGCGTGGTCTAATAACTTTATCTATCAGCATGGCTTTAATTAAAATACTAATATATGTTATTATAGCAGCCTTTATTATTTTTCATATTTATAGTGGCCAGATGCAGCCCCCTGAAATGTTCTACCTGGCGTTGTGACATTATTCCTAATCTGACAAATATGATGACTAGGATGCAATACAATGAAACTTCAAAAGAGTTGCCTTGGAAACAGACTGACAGATGAGCATTTCCTTTCTTTGTCCCCCTCTTTAAAAAGTTTTCCCATCACTGCTCTAGAGAAGTAAACGACTTTGGAGAGCCCACAAAGGGTTTGTCAAAAACCAAATCCATTTAGAAACTTGAGATATTAAGATTTTTTTTAAATATAGGAACAATGCTTTCTTGTCACAAATCTCTAAGTCTTTATTCGCCTTAAAAGAGAATTAAATCTGTGATCCACTATCCTCTCTCCTATTATAACACACATACCCACTCACATACATATATCATTACTTCAGACCCCTTTTTCTTCATAGCCAATCCTCCATCTGGAATTTCCATGAATTAGAATCCTGCAAAATGTTAGCAGCAAAAATCAAGAAAGATTTGAGTCTCGATTTCAAAAGGAGTCTGAAACTTGCCCAAGAGTCAGCAAAGGGTCTGCCAAGTTTGGGTGTGGGGTCAAGAGCCTCACTAACCCATGGAGTTGAACCTGACTCTAGACCCCATTATTATGGATTGGCGTTTGTTTGACTTTGAGCATTGACCCTGAAAAACTGAACAAGAAGTTGGTGCCTGTGACATTAAAGGGAAAACTACCGTCACCTTTTTCCAAGATCTTCAGTGCTGAGCCTTCTGAGTGCACTTGGGGAAGAGGTCAACCATCTGACAATTTACTGTGCAGCTGAATTGTTGGTTGTGGTCTCTGGGGCAATAAGAAGTTCTCTCTTTCCCACGCACTCTCTGATTTTCTCCTGCTGAGCTGAGAATTTGTCGAGAATCTCTTTGTTGTCTTATGGCTCGATAAATGAAGACTACGTTTGTAGGGCTCCCAGCTTGGCATCACTAAGGGTCCTAGAATGGTATGCCTACATTTCCACAGAATCATGCTATGGATAGAAGAAGAAACACTATCATTTTGTCTCACTTTACAGTTGAGAAAATGCTTCCAAAAACCCTGAGGAGGTAAATTCCACACTAGTGTAAGGATTATTGTCCCCATTTAACGGATGAGAAAGCTGAGGTTCTGAAACGCAAAAGGCATTTGTTTGTGGTCACAGAGGTAGTTAGTGCTGATCCAAAAATCCAACTGCAGCGTGGAACATGGAATTTGGAGTTGGTGGACCTGGATTTGAATCTCAGCTCTTCTAGTGACTACCTGTGTGACACCAAGCAAGACACTGCACCTATGGGCTTCAATTTCCTTATCTGAAAATGAAGAGGTTGGATTGGATGGTTTCCAAGCGATTTCCTCCTTTTTTGTTCTCAGAAGATAAAGAAAATGCTCATGACCCCAATAACAAGTTAATTCGTCACAAGTACACGAGCCTGGATCCAATTTGACTAGCCATAGAAGGACAGTGTGTAGGGCAAAGACTGAGAAGCAAGCTCTGAAAGGAAAAGTACGTGTATGAGCCTGAGAGTTTCTGTAGAAACAAGGTAACTAGGTGGCATAGCAGCTAAAGCACTGGACTTGAAGTCAGAAAGATATGAGTTCAAAACTTGCCTCAGACATTTACCTACTGTCTAAACCTGGGGAAGTCACCAGATGACTCTCAGCCCCAATTTCCTAATCTATAAAATGGGTTAATGACACTTTTCTGTGAGGATCAAATGAGACAATAGATATAAAGTGTTTGACTAACCTTAAAGTGACATATAAATGCTACTTAGTATTTATTAGAAAATGACAACAAATAACAGAACTACACATCATTTTTTGCCTTTTTCTGTTCTTGGAATTTCTCTGAATGAAATGTTGAAAGTACTTTGCAGGAGCATTGAAATAGTATCTTCAGTGCCTCCCAATTGCTTTTTTTTTAATTTAAACTTTTATTAATAATCATTTTTAACATGGTTACATGATTCATGCTCCTACTTTCCCCTTCACCCCCCGCACTCCCCTCACCCATGGCCGACGCACATTTCCACTGGTTTTATCATGTGTCCTTGATCAAGACCTATTTCCAAGTTGTTGGTGGTTGCATTGGTGTGGTAGTTTCGAGTCCACATCCCCAATCATGTCCACCCCGACCCATGCGTTCAAGCAGTTGCTTTTCTTATATGTTTCCTCTCCTGCAGTTCTTCCTCTGAATGTAGGTAGCGTTCTTTACCATACATCCCTCAGAGGTGTCCTGGGTCATTGCATTGCTGCTGGTACAGAAGCCCATTACATTCGATTTTACCACAGTATATCAGTCTCTGTGTACAATGTTCTTCTGGCCCTCCCAATTGCTTTTAAGAAGTGTGAGCTCCAAAGGAATAAAGAACTGGAGGAATTCCATGTGAACTGGAAAGACCTCCAGGAATTGATGCAGAGTGAAAGGAGCAGATCCAGGAGAACATTGGACACAGAGACTGATACACTGTGGTACAATCGAACATAACGGACTTCTGTACTAGCAGTAATGCAAGGATCCAGAGCAAGGCTGAGGGACTTATGAGAAAGAAAACTAGCCACATTCAGAGGAAGAACTGTGGGAGGAGAAACACAGAAGAAAAACAACTGCTTGATCACATGGGCTGTTGGGGAATATTATTGGGGATGTAGACACTAAACGATAACTCTAGTCCAACTATCAATAATATGGAATTAGGTCTTGATCAATGATATGTGTAAAACCCAGTGGAATTGTGCGTTGGCTAAGGGGGGTTAGGGGAGATTGGGGGAGAGGGAAAGAACATGAAATATGTAACTAGGAGAAAATATTCAAAATAAAAAAAGAATTAAAAAAAAAAGAATTGTGAGCTCTTCTGCTCCATTTTTAAAGTCTTTCCCATTCTCACACTGACTATCTTTGCAGATAGTATTTTACATTGCCTGCTTCATAGATTATATATTCCATTCAAACTGAACTCTTTGCTGACCTTGTATTCAATGTCTCATTGTCCACTTCTGTCTTTTGAGACCCACCCCGAATGCTTGGTTATAATGCACTCTTTCCTGAGCTCTAACTCTTCAAATTTTTCAGTATTCAATGAAGACATCATCATTATCATCATCATCATCATCATCATCATCATCATCATCCTAGTCATCATTACAACAACAAGAATTTACATAGCACTTTAAGTTTGCAAAATGTTTTATAGACATCATCTCATTTAATCCTCACCACAACCCTGAGGTCGATACTATTATTTTTTCTCATTTTACATGTAAGGAAACTGAGGAAGAAAAAGTTTAAGTGCCCTGCCCAGAGACACAGAGAGTGAGCATCTGAGGCAGGATTTAAACTTAGGTTGTCCTGACTCCATGTCCCTCAGTCTCACCACTGAAGCCCCTAGACCAGTTATGTCAATCACTATTTTTGTAACCTTGGAAATTGTATATTTGGATTGAGAAACATTTTTTTTTGGTTTTCTGCTACTTTGGAGGGAGAGAGTAAAAGAAGTGGGTGTCATCTGCAGGGGGACATAGTTCAGGTCGATATGAGTATTTGGTGCTGAAAGGCAACTGGGCTTAGAGTAGGACAGCCATAATGTAAGCTAACTGTGAGACCATGAGCAAGTCACTTAACTCAGTGCCCTAGGAACTGTACTTTCAACTATTTTAACACTAAAAAATGATTTTTAAATTGTGCTTATAAAATATATTCATATGTTACTGCACTAATATGTCACAACAAAACGTACAAAAGAGACATTTTCAAGAGAAAGAAGGAAAACGAATTTAAAATATTTTATTTATTAATGGTACAAAACCCTATTTTTAATTATTAATTATCCAGTTATCTTGACTTATGTCATTAGCCAAGCACAGGGATTTTTTAGCGACTTTATTGAAAGATACACAATATCACAATCAACAACAGGTCCTAAGTTATTGAACATTTTTATATTAAACAGAGAAATCGTCACTTTTAGGAGAAAAGAATAGACATGTGAGCTCACTGGAAATTCCCTCTACTTATGCAGATCTGATTGTTCTTCACAATTTATGAACTTAGAGACTTACCTGGAGCTCTGAGAAGTTTTGACTTGCTAGGCTCACATAGCCTGTTTATGTCCTTTGAAACACAAGTCTTTTTGGCTCCAACATTTTTATTATCCCACACTGCCTCTCAAAAATTTCACTGCGTTTTATATGGTTTCTTCAGTGGGTTTATTTCATTCCATACTTTATTTGAAATTGTGTACTGGCACTATTACGTTTTGTGTGCATAGCTAGTTTTATACAATTATTTTCCAAACAGACAGAACATAGGGAAGTTCTCTAAACTCTGTCTACTATCTCCTGTCTCTGTGTATTTATATAGTCTGTCTACACAAACCTGGAATTCACTCTCTCTTCATCTCAAGTCTGTCAAAAGCCTTATTTTCATACCCCTTGACCCGACAATTCCACTACTAGGTCTGTATCCCAAAGAGATCAAAGAAAAAGGAAAAGCACTTATATATACAAAAATATTTATAGCAGTTGTTTAGTGGTGGCAAAGACCTGGAAACTGAGAAGAAGCCTATGAAGTGGGGAATGGCTGAAGAAGTTCTGATATATAATTGTGCTGGAATACTATAATGCTATAAGAAATGATGAGCAGGTGATTACTGAAAAATCTGGAAAGAATGACATGAACTGATGCAAAGTGAAGTGAGAAGAAACAGAAGAACCTTGTTCATAGTAACAGCGATATTGTGCTGGTGATTGATTGTGAAAGACTCAGCTAGTCTGATCAATACAATGATCCAAAGCCATTTAGAAGGAGTCATGAGGCAGACTGCTACCCAGAGCCAGAGAAAGAACTGACGAATGCCGAGTACAAATTGAAGTATAATTTTCTCATTTTATTTTTCTTGCCTTTTTTCAAACATGACTAATGTTGCATATGACTAATAGGGAAAGATGTTTTGCATGGCATCTCATGTAAAATGGATGTCCTATTTCTTGCCTTCACAGTTGGGTGGTAGAGGATGCTAAGGAAGGAAGAGATTTTGTAATCTGAGATTTTTTAAAATGCTTTTTAGAAAGAGATGTCTACTAGGTAAAAAATAAATTAAAGCCTTCTTTTCTCTCAAGATTTAACTCAGATACCACCCCTTCCCTAATCCTCCAAGCTATAAGTTCTCTCCCATCCAAATTGTTCTTGAGGTTTTTTTGTACATCAGCCTGGCCCCCATCCTAACTTAAACCACATGGTAGTTATTTGTATACATGTTATAAATTATCATCTCCATAAGGGCAGGGATTATATCGTTATTTAATTTTTATTTAGTGTCATTGCCTGATCTAAAAGTACGTGTTAAGCATCTGCTATATATCAGGAACTATCCTAGGAGCTAATAAAGACCCTAATACAAGAGATACAACTTTGTCCTTAAAGCAGTTCTCATTTTACAAGGGGGATGCAACATGCTCACTGATGAGTAAATACGGGTTACAAGCAAAACAAATGATCAATGATTTTGGAATGGGGACAATGAGTCGGGGAATAAAAACTAAACTATACATAAAAAAATGTAGGAAAGAAACTTAGCTAAGGCTTGCAGGGTTCAAGAGGTGGCACTAAGGGGAAGAGAGAACAAAGATTCAGAAAAAGGAGTTGGACTGCCATGTGTTATATTGCAATTTGAAAATATTTCATCTTTAATTAATACTTTTCAGGTAATTAATATAAATAACGTATTGGGACAGCTGGATGGCACAGTGGATAATGGGACTGGAGTCAATAAGATTCATTTTCCTTAATTCAAATATGGCCTCAGATTCTTACCAGGCAAGATGCTTAAATCTATTTGCCTCAGTTTCCTCATCTATAAAATGAGCTGGAGAAGGAAATGGCAAACCATTCTGATATCTTTGCCAAGAAAACTCCAAATGGGGTCACAAAAGGTCAGGCATGACTAAAATGACTAAATAAAGAGAATTTAATATTAATAGTTAGATATTGATATTAGTATCATAATCCCAGTTCTGAACAGTTAACTGCTTTTGATATCCTGTTTGTGTCTTAGAATTTCTAATATGTCAGACACTGACCCCTTAAAAATTCTGGGCGCTTCATCTAAAGTGCAAATCTGTGCTAGCTCATCATATTGTTTAGGACGATGCCTTCTGTTATGAAACACATTGCAATCAAGGCTGGATACTTTGTGTATCAAGCAGAATATTTTAATTTTGTATTTTTTTAAAATGTGTGTTTAAACTGTCATGAACAATAGTGCAAAAAACCCAAAGCGTGATGAAATTTTTAATGTGAAAATATTGTTATAACTTTGTATCAATAATGGAAATGCAAGTTCTACTTCCCTAATGCTTTTGATACATTTAATTTATTTAATGCAAAGTGATTGTTATTTTAATTTTAAGAATCATGGCTATTGTATTGAAATGTCAAAAAACAATACACTGATGAAATGTAAAGATAGTCTCAATATTCTATTCTCCATTTTATTTATATTGCCCAAACAATAAAACTAATAATAATTTAGTATAAGATGCCACAAGATTATCTTTAAAATTTGAAAACAGATGGCATTATCAAAGGCTTTTTTTTCACCTGGAAATGTGCTGAAAGAGTCCTTTTCTATGATAAATAATTTACTCACTGTGTTTTATTCTTTGACACACATTTGGGGAAGAATGGCAACATTTTCAGCGTTTCTTGGGATGTGTATTATTGGAGAATGACAGCAGGTTGCTTGATAGATTCTAACTCCAGGCTATGGCTTTCTGTGGCATACTGAGAAACTCCAGGGAGCATTTTTGTTGGACAACCTGATAAAGAGGGTAGCAAGTAGGTAAAAGAATGGTGGGGCGCAGGGGCGAAACATTCACTTTTTAACCATCTGTGATCAGACCCAGAACTGAAGTGGAAATGCTTGTGAGGACCACAACAATCATTCCAATTAGACCATTATTTCAGCTCAGTACACGTCAGTGTTTTAAATTCCATTCCTTCTTATGGAAAAGTGAATGTGGTCATTGTCATCAGCAAATCAGGATTCCTCACATTTTATTGTGTATTTTTAAATAAATTGTGTGTACACATATGGAGATATATATAGGTATATGCCTATACATTCCTATGTTTATACAC
>NW_025379478.1:0-5617 GCF_016433145.1 Gracilinanus agilis
GAGAGAGAGAGAGAGAGAGAGAGAGAGAGAGAGAGAGAGACTAGATCCTCCTTTGGGTCATCTTACCATGAAAATATGATAATTACCAATTCTCTTTCCCACCTAAAAACAGGCATGTTACCAAAACAAGTTGCAGATGACTTAAGACAAGGTAACCCACCCCAAGCCCAAAGTTACATAAGTGCAACCATCTTTTTCAGGTATGTTAACATGATGGCATGGAATTACACTTCAAAAAAGATAGATCTGCAATTTGTGTATTGCTTTTATGAGGTATATTGCTTTGTACAAGTACATAAATTAGAGACTAAAATCCAGCTATTTAAATAAGGTGTCAGCAGAGGTTTATAGATTGCCACTTAAGTAACATTCAGAATTGATTGGTGTGATTTGGTTACTGTCTTTTTGTTATCTTTTCTTTTACAAGATTAAAGGAACATAGAAATAAACCAACTTCAGCGAGCTGAAAGGCATATATTTTAGCAAAAACAACAGAAAATTACTCTAGAAAGGTACATTTTGGCCTCTCAGAAAATGTGTGTTTTAAAATTTGAAGTAAATAGGTCACTCAGTTCTTCACTGCCGTAACAAAGGGAATGTTGGTAATATCAGCATCATCACTGAAGCTGAGCAGAATTCATTTTGCTTAAGGGCAAGTTTGTGAATTTCAGAGAAAAATCCATAAAATCTCAACTCTAAACACTGACATGGAAAAGACCAAAATTTGTATTTACATAAGAGCATCTTGCTAAAGGAACACAAAGCATATAACAAATACTGAGAGATAATGTGACTATCTTAATTGAACAGATAGATAAATTAAGCTTGAGTAACTTTCATGATCATTTATTAGGTGCCTCCCAGGGTAATGTTGGAGAGCCCCTATCCAACCCCACAACAGCACCAAATTAATATCTAGATAAAAATAATAGAAACACTGAAAACTAACTGAAAAGGATTAAATTCTTTAACAATTCAATTAAACAGATGCTTATTAAGTACCAACTGTGTGGAAGGCACTGTGCTTGGTGTGAGGATCTATCATGTCTAAATTATATGTTTTAAAACTTTAGACAAATAAAGTTCCTTTAAAAATAATTTTAGCCTCGTACAATTGCCTCTGAATATGTAAATTCCTAAATATTCAAGCCAACTAATTGATAAGGAGAAACTGAGACGATTTGAATGTTTGGAACTATTTTCCCTTCCATTTGGCCAGATCTAGGGTAGGACTTTGGCTATATCATTATAATCTTGCAAAAACATAATTATTTTATTTTAGAACATTCAATTGGTCACCAACTAAATCCCTCTGTTAGGTTTTTCATACCTGAGGGAAGTATTTTTGAACAAGAAGACAGCTCTGCTTCTCAGAACTTGTCACATACTTTGCCTGACTTAACTACTTTCTATCCACTTTGCCTCTCCAGTGATATTGTTGGCTTCACTCAGCTATCTAGCACCAGCACACCATATCAAGTTGTAAACTTCCTCAACAAGCTGTACACTACCTTTGATGAGATTATAGATAGCTATGATGTCTACAAAGTGGAGACAATAGGAGATGCATGTGAGTAATTTTCAAATAGATGTTTTCCTGGGGATATTAATAATGGACTGTAATTGGAAAAAAAACTGTAGTTGAATGGGAGCCAATAATTAGAACATATAAAAATTCAACCAAATTAAGGATAATTTTATAATGAGGGAAACACTCAGATTTAATGTTATCTTGATAATCTGTTTTGTAATATTATTTCTTGAAGTTAGATTCCCAGATACACAAAGGTACAAAGGTACAAAAGATTCCTGGTCCCCTGGTTTATTCATATTTATCTTGGCAAGATGGTGATTAAATGGATATCAAAAAAGTAGGCAGTGAATCAGTGATGAACATTTAGATTAATAAAAATAAGCATTTTGTAATTTTTCTTCATTTAATAAAATAGATTTATAGAAATTACATGGAAGGAGCATTAGCTTTTAAAAATTAGCCACTAAAATACATTTATTGTATACTTTAACATTTAAAATAAATCTAGAATTATTACATGAACACTATCAGTTAAATGATAAATCTCTTAATTCTGATAAAAGATGTCACTTATTTGTAGTCAAATATTTCAGTCTAACATTTTTTTCTTTTATTTCCCATGAAGTACTGGAAAATACTGACTTATTAAGTTCATTTTAGTTAACTTTTTACTTAACTATGTTTATCTGGACCAGTTACTTCATAGGGGATTACCCAGTGAAGAAAAGAGAATCAAAAATAATGGAACTCAAATACCCAACGTTCAATAAATCTGAAATCATCTATATTTAGAAAAAAACTCCCTATTTAATAAGGATTATTGGGAAAACTGGAAAACAGTCTGGCAAAAATTAGGCTTAGACCCAGATTTTAAACCCACAGTTGATAATGATTTCAAAATGGTTACATGACCTGAACTTCAAAAATCATACCAAAAAAAATTGAAGAGATCATATGCCTTTCTCTTTTCTTCAAAGATTATAATCAGATGAACCTAGATACTTTTTTATTAGAGAAGCTCCACTAAACCTTGTAGTCAAAGCCTCAGAGAAGAAGAGAAAGAATGATTTCATCAGCACTTACTTTAGTTCCTTCACTCAGAATCCCACTAGTGGTGTGCTGTCCCAACTGTGCTACATGTCTTGATAGCCTCTCTCTGTCAGCATTTACAGTGCTATCTTGGAACTCATACACACCCATAAAATAGGAAGGGAAGAAGGAGGATTTTCCCCAACACATGCTTTTCTCTGTCCATCATGGCTGTCTGGCCCAGGCAACCATATGGTAGACATCTGATATATTTCCTTCCTGCCATCCCTCTCTCTCTAGGGTAGCTCTCTAGAGTAGAAGACTCCCATCGCAAATTCTGGTCTTCAGCCTATCTTTTTAAAGAACATCAGTTAGCACAACAATTCACAACATTTTGTCTTTTTTAGTTTTTTGCTCTCTGAGTCTACTTCCTAAGACCTTTGAAGAAGTTCAGGAAGAAATCAGACAACAGAGGAAGTCATAACTTCCAAAGCCATGAGGACTACCAAATATTATCAAACAAAAGAGAGATTAGATACTTTCTGCTTGGTATCAGAAGAGAGAACTAGAAGCAATTGGTGAAAATTTCAGGAAGGCAAATTTATAATCTTCCTAATAATTATCACTACTCACAAGTGGAATATACTGTTTCTGGGGACAATTTTCAAGCAAAGGCTAGACGATTACCTGTTGTGTATGTAGTAGAAAGGATTCTTATTCACTGACTTTTCCCTGTGCCTGGAATGCTCTTCTTCCTCACTTCTACTTTCTGGCTTCCTACAAGATTCAGCTTATATCCCATCTTTTGCAAGAGGCTTTTCATGATCTGTATTCTACAACCTTACTGCTAGTGCTTTCCCCTCTAGGATTATCTTTCATTTACTATCTATCTATCTATCTATCTATCTATCTATCTATCTATCTATCTATCTATCTATCTATCTATCTGTCTGTCTGTCTATCGCACTCTTTCTGTGTCTCTATCGCTGTACCTCTGTCTCTGACTTTGTCTGTCTCTCTCCATCTATCTTGTATACACAAATAGTTATTTGCATATTGTCTCTCCTCATTAGACTGTAAGCTGCTTAAGAGCAGGGAATATTTAATTGCTTTTCTTTGTATCTCCAGCATTTAGCACATTAGGTGCATAGTAAATGTTTGTGACTAATTGGTGCCTATACACTGCTCCACACTTTTTTGACCCCACTTCCCATTGCTAACATTGATGGCTTTAGAATTTAGAAGACTTAGTCTACTGTGAAGTCAACCTTTTGCTGATCCCATCCATTCTCCTATGACCAAGGGCAAAAACAGGATTTATATTATGCTCTCAGTGGCCTACCCTTGAAACCTTGGAATCTTCTTTTGATTTCTCTCTTGTTCTTCTTCCCCATATCTAGCTAGTCACTATGACTTGTTGATTCTTCCTTTGTAACAGCTCTTGCATCCAACCTTTGATTTCCATTCCCACTGACAACAGTTTTAGACCCTCATTCTCATGTTTGAATTATTGCTGTCTAGTTTCTTTTTCCTTCCATCTATCATCTGTGTCAGTACCAGAGACTTCTTTCAGAAACTTTTAGTTGCTATTAGGAGGGGGAATAAAACCACTTATCCATTTTATTCTGGTGTTCAAAACTATCCACAACCTGGGCCCTACTTAATGGGCTAATATTTAATTGATAGGTAAGGCAAACCTACCCAGATAATTATTCTCTCATTATCCTTAAGTACCCAGTTTGAAATAGCTTAACCTGTTTCTATAGTCATAACATATTTCTATAGTGAAATCCTGGCTCCTTTACCACTTGTCTGATCTTAAGTCAGATACTAACCTCCTTGTACCTCAGTTTCCTTATCTATAAAGAGGAGGGATTGACTAGATGAACTCCAAGGCCCAATCCAGTTCTAAATATGTGATTCTATGATCCTAAAATTAACAAGACTAAGCATATCAATCCATCAATTAAAGTGAAAGAAACCTACAATTCCGTGCTATAACAGAAGCTTATAAATAAATAAACATCTAAGGGCCCGAGTACTTGCTTTCTTTTATCAGTGAATCCCAAGATTTATTTATGTGTGATGATGCTATTTAAAAATAGACATAATGTAATAGATATATATGATAGTAATGTAATAGAGACAGATAACATTCAGATTCCTTAGAGGAAGCAATGCCTGGCATCTCAGTAGAGTTTCCTCAGACTGCCTCTTGCTTCAAAGACACAGAAACATAAAGCAAAGCTAGAAGGGTTTTTTGGCCCAAATCTCCCAATTTACAGATGGAAGGAATTATAGATCAGAAATATTAAGTTACATGTCCAAGGTCACACAGGTAGAAAATGACAGAGCTGAGATTTGAACTGGCATTCAGCAATGACCTGTTCAGTCCTACCTCCATGTTCATTGCTTATTCTATTGCATCACACTGGTTCTGGAGTTAAGATGATGATACATATCCATTCCCATACTCCCATGCAATACTTTAGAACTCAAGATTCTTAGCACAGGTCAAGGGAGTCCAAAAGTGCTGACCATCTTCCAAAGAAACAGTGGTGATGACAGTAGGGTTCAGAAATTTGTAAAGAATTTCTAAGTCTGAATTCTCTCTGAGATAGTAGTATTGGTATATTCTTTTGTCAACTGTACAGGGGCAGGTAGATGACTCAGTAGATAGAGAACTGGGTTTGGAGTGAGGAAGACCTTAATTCAAATCCAATCTCAGATACTTAACTGGCCATGTGATCCTGGGCAAGCCACTTAACTTTTGATTGCCCTAATGGACCTGAAGAAGGAAACCACTCTAGAATCTTTGCTGAGAAGACTCCATGGTCTATACGGTCATGAAGAGTCGGACACGACTAAACAACAATCGTTAACTTCATTTTTGAGTCTAACTAGAACGTAGGAAAACTTATTTGAGGGCACAGATACTAGAGTTTCAGCAACAAATATACTGAGGCCCACTTTAAAAGATGGAAGTGTGACTTCGAATGACAGGATTTCTGATAATAAAAATGTGTGCCTTGGACTACCTGAGGAGAATCAACT
>NW_025379479.1:0-3361 GCF_016433145.1 Gracilinanus agilis
GGTGCAGGAGGGGGGGTTGAAGGGGAAAGGTGGAGCATGAATCATGTAACCATGTTAAAAATGAATATTAATAAATGTTAAAAAAAATCATAGGAATCTAGACCTCAAAGCAGCAGTGTGCTGGCAAATGTTTGAGGTGAGGAGGTTGGGGGGATGCATGAAAGTCACAATTTTATTTTTGTTTGTTTGTTTAGACTTTTTGAAATGATATTTTATTTTCCCTCAATTACAAGTAAAAAACATTTTAACATTTAAAAAAAAACCAAAAAAACTAAAGACTCACACAGCTTGAGCATTTTGTGATTTTAGGATTCTTCCTAACCAGTTAATCTGTGCCCTCAAGAAGCTTCCAGCATTTATGCTTCCACTCCTCAGCAGCCTCTCTCACTGTGGAGCACAAGTATAGCAGATACTCAACCCATACTTTATTTACAGCCGGGTAGCAAGGTTTCAATGGCAAAAACAGACAAGGGACAAAGGAATCAGATCATTCTGTCTGTATGTACTTGGAAGGCTCCTCTCTGCCCATCAAACACACCCCTGTTATCAAACGTGAGATTATAACCACATGAGTAAATCCTAATTGCTGAAATCCATCTTAAGCAAAATAAAGATTCTCAGGGGGCAGCTGGGTAGCTCAGTGGATTGAGAATCAGGCCTAGAAACAGGAGGTCCTAGGTTCAAATCCGGCTTTAGACACTTCCCAGCTGTGTGACCCTGGGCAAGTCACTTGACCCCCATTGCCCACCCTTACCACTCTTCCACCAAGGAGCCAATACACAAATAAAGATTCTCTAAGGTTTTCCCACCTGATGACACTATAGTCCTAACAACAGTAATAATAATAATATAAATAGTAGTAGTAGCTAACATTTATATAACTACACACACAGAGTCAATCCCCAGCTTTCTTGTGGACAATGTTCCTAGACAATGGTGCAAAAGTGAAAAAACTCAAACCACCCAAAATTGTAATTTTTCATTAGAGATTGCTGAAAATACACATTTCTGTATATAATTCTTTATACAACATTAAGTCTGATTTATAACACACTTTTCCTAATGTAGTAACCATTAAATAATCCATAAAATTCAGGGAGAAAAGAGGCAATGCTGGATGGGTTGGCATGGGTCAAGGGCCAAGGGATGTCACAGGAAGTTCCAAGGTAAAAAAAGGGAGAGGGGCAACTTGCCATCTCTAATCTCTTTCAGCTCCATATTTGAAAAGTTCCAGGATGAAGACCACATGCCTTAGGATGAACCCCTCAGTCCCCGGGTCGGAGCTCAGAACTTCTGCTCAGAGACATGAAGCCAGTTGCACTGCCCAGCGAGGAAGAGGCAGGACCCTCTCTGGGCAAAAGCTCCAGGGAGAGGGTGGGGTGGCAGCGCTCTTCTGCAGGTAGCCTCAGATGTGTGTAGTTGTCAATGGAAAAATTAAAATGAAATTACAGTAGGCCTTGTTTTACTCCACCAATATGTTCCAAGATACTTGTTTAAGCTGAAAATCATGCAAAATATTGAACCCCATTATTTCTTCTTTTTAAAAAATGTTTTATTTAGAATATTTTTTCATGATTCCATGATTCATGATTTTTCCCAGCCCTTTTCCTTCCCCTCTCCCAGAGCTGACAAGGAGTTCCACTGGGTTATACATGTATCATTGTTCAAAATCTACTTCCATGTTATTCATATTTACAGTAGAGCGATCCCCATTATTTCTTCAATGAACAGGCACTTTATTTTTCTTAGGTTATCAGAATGGCCCGCATCACTACTCTTGTACCATTATTAGTAACTAAATAGCATTCATGAAACCAAGAAGAGCCCTGCTCTGATGTGGACAGGACTTGTTAAGAGCAAGAGCCCCAGACTGATGTTTGATCTGGTGCCGGCTAAGAACTCGAGTGGAGGATGGACCGATGGAATAGATGAAGCACTCCACGTGCAATGGGAAATGACCGCAGTAACCTAATGTTGGACAACCCAAACTTCGGAGACAAGAACTCACTATTTGACAGAAACTGCTGGGAAAACTGGAAAAGAGTTTGGCAGAAATTAGGCAAAGGCCAACACAGCGTGCCATATACTGATGTAAAGTCAAAATGGGTACACGATTTAGAAGCAAAGGGGGATACCATAAACACAAGCAGGATGGGGCAAACTGCTGTGAGATTTTACATTGCTTAGGAGAATGGCCTGAAGTTAGTACATAATAAAAAATTCTTCTTTCATGTATTTTTTGCCTTTATTTTTTTGATTGCCAATTAAGTATAACTGAATTTGCAGATGTTGAGGTAGGATAAAATGAGGTCCTACTCTATCAATAAATTCACAGGAAAGCTTAAAGTTAGGAAAGTAAAATTTGAATGTTGAAGATTGACTATGTGTATGTCTCACTTATGTTATGGTTCTCATAACAACCCTATGAAGTAAGTACTCTTATTACTACAGATGAGAAGATTAAGTGTCTTGTTCTGGGTCACATACCTATATAACGAGGCAGGATTTGAACTCAGTTTTTTTTTTGTTTGTTTGTTTGTTTGTTTAGTATCAGTTCTAAGACAGAAGTGCTGCAGGGCTAGGCCCCTGTTGGCCAACCTATGGCACCTGCCAGAGGGGGCTGCTCCCCTCCCCCTCTCCATGTGCTCCTGAGGGCATTCCTCACATCACCTGCCCCTCTGCCTAGTAGCCCAATGGGAGCTCTTCCTCCCTCCCCTGCCTGGGGTAAGAGGGCAGCTCACAGGTGATGTGAGGGTGCAGTTTGGGCACTCAGCCCCTAAAAGGTTCACCATCACTGGGCTAGGCAATGGGGGTTAAGTGACTTGCCCAGAGTCACACAGGTAGGAATCAGCTGAGGCTAGACTCGAACCCAGGTTCTCCCAACTCCAGGCCTGGAGCTCTATCCACTGTGCTGCCCCTGAACTCAGTTTCCTTGACCCCAAGTCCAATATTTTGTATTTTATATCACATTTGGAATATTAAGTGCCTACTATGTGCCTGGCACTATGATAAGTGCTGGGGACTCAAACACCAAAAATGATACAGTCCCTACCTACAAGGAGGTGGACGTGAGGAGGGGGATTGTTTCAGAGGTTAAAGACAGTCTTTGCAAAGGCGCCAAGGCAAGAGGCCAGAGTTCAGTTACAAGGAGCAACCCAGAACATACGAGTGGGAGTATAGCATAACCAGTTCACAAAGATAGGATGGAGCAAGATTGTGAAAGATTTTAAATGTCAAGCAAGAGTTTGTATTTTATTCTACTGGGATAAATTCACTGATCTCAGATAGAGGTTCATTTCAATTAAATTCATGCAAACGTTTAAAAATTAGTTTAAAATAATTTTTACTAATAACTTTTTAA
>NW_025379480.1:0-1439 GCF_016433145.1 Gracilinanus agilis
AGAAAATGAACAAATTAAAAATTCTCAGATGAAAACTAAATTAGAAATACTAAAAAATCAAAGGAGAAATTAATAAATCAAAAGTATAAGAACTATTGAATTAATAAATAAGACTAGAAGCTGGTATTTTAAGGAATCAGATAAAATAGACCAAGTACTGGTTAATCTAATTAAAAAAGGAAAGAAGAAAAACAAATTAATAATATCAAAGATGAAAAAGGAGACCTCACCTCTAATGAAGAGGAAATAAAGGCAATCATTAAAAACTATTTTGCCCAATTATATTGCAATAAATTTAGCAATCTAGGTGATATGGATGAATATTTGCAAAAATATAAATTGCCTAGATTAACAGCAGAAGAAATAGAATACTTAAATAATCCAATATTAGAAAAAGAAATTGAACAGGCCATTAAAGAACTCCCTAAGAAAAAATCACCAGGGCCTGATGGATTTACAAGTGAATTCTATGAAACATTCAAAGAACAATTAATCCCAATACTATACAAATCATTTGATATAATAAGCAAAGAAGGAGTCATACCAAACTCTTTTTATGACACTAATATGGTACTGATTCCAAAGCCAGGTAGATCTAAAACAGAAAAAGAAAATTACAGACCAATCTCCTTAATGAACATAGATGCAAAAATCTTAAATACAATCCTAGCAAAAAGACTCCAACAAGTGATCAAGAGGGTTATTCATCATGACCAGGTGGGATTCATACTAGGAATGCAAGGAGGTTTAACATTAGGAAAACCATCCACATAATTGACTATATCAACAAGCAAACCAACAAAAACGACGTGATTATCTCAATAGATGCTGAAAAAGCCTTTGACAAAATACAACACCCATTTCTCCTGAAAAGACTAAAAAGTGTAGGAATAGAAGGTCCTTTCTTGAAAATAATAAACAGTATATATCTTAAACTATCAACAAGCATAATATGCAATGGGGATAAATTAGAAGTCTTTCCAATAAGATCAGTTGTGAAACAAGGATGCCTATTATCACTTCTATTATTTCACATTGTACTAGAAACACTAGCAGTAGCAATTAGAGAAGAAAAAGAAATTTAAGCTTTTAAAATAGGCAAGGAGGAGACTAAGCTATCACTCTTTGCAGATCATATGATGGTCTACTTAAAAAATCATAGAGAATCAACTAAAAAGCTAGTAGAAATAATCAACAACTTTAGCAACATTGCAGGATACAAAATAAATGAACATAAATAATCAGCATATCTATATATTTCAAACACATCACAGGAGCAAGAGGTAGAAAGAGAAACACCATTTAAAATCACCCTTGACAATATAAAATACTTAGGAATCTATCTACCAAAACAAACACAGGAATTATACGAACATGACTACAAAACACTTTTAAACAATTGGAAAAACATTGACTGCTCATGGGTAGGAAGAGCTAAC
>NW_025379481.1:0-4570 GCF_016433145.1 Gracilinanus agilis
ATGCATAGATGCATAGATACATAGATAGATACATACATAGAAGAATTCTAGTGAGTTGGGCAGACCATCCAAGAAATACTCATAAAAATAATATATATAGTTTAATGCAGGGTTGCAGCAATAGCCTTTTGCTTTTGCAAATTCAACTGTAACAGCCCTGGCAGTTAGAAGTTTTAGAATGTTCACAAAAAACAGTTGGAGCCTGATTCTATAAATAGTCCTGAAGCTCCAACTGAGGGGCTTTTGCCTTTTGGCTTCTGCCTTGACCTGTGCTTATTTGTCTTTGGGACATTTGGACCTAGCATGATTTCTCTGGACCTCTCCCTGATCTCTCCATTTACATCCCTCCTGTTTCCCTGAATTTCCCCTTTGGGCCCTGGGAGGAAGGGTGGTTTTGGTCTTTGGACATTGTGGGTTTAGCTTCTGTAGGCAAGTAGGACATCCTTAAATCAAGCCACCCCCCTTATTTAGTGATCTGATAAATACTTTACTTCAGGGCAGTGAAACTTTCCTAACTGGGAGAGCCGGCCTCTCTCAGTCTGACTCCCTTCTCTGTGACCCTTCCCCCAGCATCAGTTTTCTCCCTAGCAGCAGTTACAAAACCCTGAAACCCTCTCTCCCTCAACTTATCCCTGCCATCAAAAAATCCCCTTTGTTACCTATACAAAGCCTCTGGTGAATCATTGTATTGAATATTAAGGCAAAGGGTGAAGTAGGAAGAAATTACTTTCCTTTTTATTTCTTGAGGAAAACCTAGGCATCCATCTTGGGCAGGAAATACCCAGCCAAAACTTCCTGCAGACATTCAATTTCACTGGCAGGGAGGAGCCTTCTTTGACTCCTCCCTCAAAGGACTTTATAAATTAACAATAGAGACCCTTTCCCTGCCTGAAGAACCCAGCCTTATTTCCTCCCAGTACTCTCTGTCTCTAGCCTCCTGTCTTAGCCTGTTTGAGCAGCCCCTCCTATACTCCCATTCATTCCCTTACCTTCCTATATACAACCCATTCATCACTTCATTACTCACCTAACCTCTTTACTCCTCCCTATACCAAGATTGCCTATTCATTCCCTTAACTCAGCCATCTCCTATCACCTTTATTCCTCCTTATTATCAACATTTGCCTTTTATTTTATAACAATAGTCATGAGTAGACTTGTCATCAGAGTATGGATATGCATCCATATACATTTATATAGAAATTTCATCAAATTCTTTGATGTTTATAGTGGCAAAGTTTAGATTTTTTTAAATTATAGAATGTAAACTCCTTAAAGGAAGGAATGTTTGATTTTTATCTGTTTCCCCAATACCTACATATAATAGGCATATGATGAATGCATTTTTTCTTAATGAAAGTGGTAAAATCATGGAGAATGTGAAATGCACAAGTGGAAGGATTATCCTTGGCAAGGAAATTTTTGAGAATACAACAAAGTAGAAGGAGATAGACCAACAAAAAAAAATCTTCAAGTCATAATAAAAGCAGTATGGCAGGGTTGGACAGCAAGAGGTATGATGACAAGATGGAAGAATTATGCTATTTTAACTAATTCATCAAATCAGAGAGATCTAATACTAGAAGAGAATCACTAGATGGCACAGTATATAAATTATTGGGCCTGGAGTCAGGAAGAGCCAAATTTAAATATGACCTCAGATGCTTACTAGTTGTGTGACCCTGGGCAAGTAACTTAAGCCTGTTTGCCTCAGTTTTCTCATCTACAAAATGAGCTGGAGAAGGAAATGACAAAGCACTCTAGTATTTAGCAAGAAAACCCCCAAAAAAGGAGTCACGTAGAATTTAACACAACTGAAACAACAAAACAGCAATAAAAATTACTGGAAGAAATTTCCAACATCATCTAGTCTAATCTCTTCACTTTATAAATGAAGAAAAAGCCTCAGGTAGATTAAATAACTTGACCAGAGTTACACTGGTTTTAAGTGTCCAAAGAGGTTATTCCAGCTTAGGTCCCCTCAAAGAAGGGAGGAAAATAAGCATTTAAATAATGCCCACTATGTGACAGGCACAGTGTTAAGAACTTTTTACAATTATTATCTCACTTGATGCTCCTGATAACCCTGGGATGTAGGTGCTATTATTATTCCAATTTTTCAGTTGAGGAAACTGAGATAAGCAAGGGTTAAGCAATTCACCCAGGTTCACACAGTATGTGCTTTACCACCAGCCCTCCCAAGTGCTTTCTCTACTGTCACATGCAGTTAATGTCTTTCTAAATTCTCTTGTTTCTACCTGCTGAAGTTGTGTAAGGGCTGTCAATAATCTCTAAATGTCGGCACCCTGGGACAAAATCCCAGTTACCCCTCCCAACCAAGCTAAAAGCTTTACTCTCCATCTCTTTCCTTCTAAGCACTACTCAGACCTGGGTCTCTGGTGGAATGTTTCAGGTCATTGGTCCTACTAGTTCCTAGCTCCCTTTCCCTCTTCACAACTTTGTTATCTACTAAACTAACTAAATGACATCAAAAATCTCTCCAGGTTCTTTCTACGATCCTGATGCTTAGGTTTTTTTAATTATTTTTTTATTTTGAGTATTTTCTCCTAGTTATATATTTCATGTTCTTTCCCTCTCCCCCAATCACCACCCCCACTCCCCTTAGCTGACGCACAATTCCACTGGGTTTTACAAGTATCACCGATCAAGGGCTAATTCCATATTATTGATAGTTGGACTAGAGTTATCATTTAGTGTCTACATCCCCAATAATATCCCCAACAGCCCATGTGTTCAAGCAGTTGTTTTTCTTCTGTGTTTCTCTCCCACAGTTCTTCCTCTGAATGTGCTAGTTTTCTTTCTTATAAGTCCCTCAGCCTTGCTCTGGATCCTTGTATTGCTGTTAGTAGAGAAGACTGTTATGTTCCATTGTACCACAGTGTATCAGTCTCCGTGGTGATACTTAGTTTTAATAAAACCCTACATTGATGCTACTTGAAGAGTTGATAAGAAAGCTAAAATTTTAGAAATCAGATAGCTCCTAAGGAAGAGACTGAATATTACAGGAAATATCCATGAATGTGATATCCAGAAAATAAGAAAAAACAATTTTTATATTCTAATGAAATCTGCCATTAAATGGTGACCTCTACTGGGCAGAATAAGCATATCTTTGAGGATGGCCCCAAAAGTAGTCTTGATTAATTCAGTGAAATAGAAATTAATCAAACCAATGGCATTTTACAAACCTTTACCCACCCCCAACTAAGCCTTTTATTTAAAATTTTCACTTTCAATCAAGTTCTTTTGATATGTAACAAAACTAAGATTACCCTAGAAGAATAGGATTGAAAATGAGAAGATAAAAATGGCTTCACTTCTCATAAGATGTGATGCAAATTAATATCACACTCTCTTCCTCCCTCTAACATTCTTAATTTGCAATGTAACCCTGTTTTCAGACTTCCCCTCTCTGCAAAGAAGAGTTTTGTAACATGCTGGCTTGGACTTCAGGAAATGATAACTCCTACGGACAATGTGAATTCCTCTGCTGCAGGATCATGAGTCTCAGGGATAACAGGGAAGAAGGCCTATCAGTCAAAGCAGCTGAGCACTATGTTCACTCCAGGTTTGGGGAGTAGTAAATATAGTAGCAATAGGGGTTGGGAAAGCAGAGAGATTCTAGAAGATGCTATGAATGAATACTGAAACTGGAAATCAAAATGAGTCTGGAGCCCTCTATTGTTTGCCACTGCTCCTATTCAAACTTCTGAGAAGAGGTATGGAGCTCGAATGGACTGATACTTCTAGCTGTTGTAACTACTTGAGATAAGTGAAATGACCATAAAGCTTTAACTCCACTCCTCCTGCTTCCATGGCTGCAGTCTTTAGGCATTTCCTACATGCTTTTTCTATTTCTTTAAGCCACTTCTATTTCTTGATCTTGTTTCATATAAAAATCTGACTGACCATAACTTCTCTGGTTCATTTCTATAAACTTAGTGAGCACAGAGGAAGCAAGTCAGCAAATAACAGAATACACAAAACTAAAGATATATGCTTCAACTTTGTTCTAAAAATAACTATCGTTGGGGGCGGGGGGGGGGTCATGAATCATGTAACCATGGGAAAATATGGCTTTGGTCTTTTATTAATAAATCTGAAACTACTAAATAGCAAATATAAACAAACTATATCATTTCTGATCACTTTCTCCAAGAAATAAAGGGGGTCAGGAGAGGGGCAGAACAAGCTTTATTCACTACCTACTATATGGTGTAATTAAGTACTTTATAAATGTCTCATTTAGTAATTGAGGTTACTAAATAAGATTTGACCATCTTCTTACTCAATTCAGGTGGTATAAAGCAAAGATATCAAATTCCCAACCCATGGTGGCAACTGGATTAAAATGTAATTGGGAAAAGTTTTAAAAAATAAATAAAAATAAGACAATAAGATATAATAATGTTCATTTGAAGTTTTCTAAGTCAATATTCGGTTGCAGAGATCCATTTCTATTTGAGTTTGACACCACTGGTTTAAAGCAGAAAGCATCTCAGTGAAGCTTTTGGCCTATATAGAGTTTTGGGCAGAATAGAGGCATGGA
>NW_025379482.1:0-8407 GCF_016433145.1 Gracilinanus agilis
GTAGATTCTTGACTATTAAATGGGATAGAGCTAATTCTATTTACACACTATTTAAGATTTTTGCCTCTATGTTCATTAGGGAGACTGGTCTGTAGTTTTCTTTCTCTGTTTTTGATCTACCTGGCTTTGGAATCAGTACCATATTTGTGTCGTAAAAGGAATTTGGTAGGACTCCTTCTTTGCTTATCATATCGAATAATTTGTATGGTATTGGGATTAGTTGTTCTTTGAAGGTTTGATAGAATTCACTTGTGAATCCATCAGGACCTGGTGATTTTTTCTTAGGAAGTTCTTTGATGGCTTGTTCAATTTCTTTTTCTGATATGGTATTATTTAAGTATTCTATTTTCTCTTCTGTTATTCTAGGAAGTTTATATTTGTGTAAATATTCATCCATATCACCTAGATGGCTATATTTATTGCCACATGATTGGGCAAAATAGGTCTTAATAATTACCTTAAGTTCCTCTTCAGGGGGCAGCTGGGTATCTCAGTGAATTGAGAATCAGGCCTAGATACTGGAGGTCCCAGGTTCAAATCCATCCTCAGACACTTCCCAGCTGTGTGACCTTGGGCAAGTCACTTGACACCCATTGCCCACCTTTACCACTCTTCCACCTCGGAGCCAATACACGGAAGTTAAGGGTTTAAAAAAATTCCTCTTCATTAGAGTTGAGGTTGTCATTTTTATCTTTGATACTGTTAATTTGGTTTTCTTCTTTCCTTTTTTTATTAGAATAACCAGTATTTTATCTATTTTATTTGTTTTTTCAAAGTGCCAGCTCCTAGTCTTATTTATTAATTCAATAGTTCTTTTACTTTCCATTTTATTAATTTCTCCTTTAATTTTTAGGATTCCAATTTAGTTTTTATCTGGGGCTTTTTAATTTGTTCTCTTTCTAGTTTTTTAATTTGCATGCCCAATTCATTGCCCTTTCCCCTCTCTGATTTGTTGATATATGCACTCAGGATAAATTTTCCCCTGAGTACTGCTTTCACTGCATTCCATAGATTTTGATATGATGTCTCCTCAACATCATTCTCTTCAATTAAACTAATAATTGTGTCTTTGATTTGTTCTTTAACCAACCAATTTTGGAAAATCATATTATTTAATTTCCAATTAATTTTTTATTTGCTTCTCCATGTACTCTTACTAATTATTATTTTTATTGCATTATGATCTGAAAAGGTGGCATTTATCATTTCTGCCTTTTGCATTTGTTTGCCATGTTTTTATGCCCTAGTACATGGTAAATCTTCTGAATTAACCATGTGCTGCTGAAAAGAAGGTGTATCCTTTTTTGCCCCTTTTATTTTTCTCCATATATTTATTAACTCTAATTTTTCTAAGATTTCATTCACATCTCTTACCTATTTCTTATTTATTTTTTTGGTTTGATTAACCTAGATCTCATAGAATAAGGTTGAGGTCTCCCAATATTATAGTTTTGCTATCTATTTCCTCCTTAGCTCCAATAGTTTCTCCTTTAAAAATTTGGATGCTATACCATTCGGTGCATACATGTTCAATACTGCTATTTCCTCATTGTCTATACTGCCTTTTTTTAGGATGTAATTACCTTCCCTATCTTTTTTTCTTTTATTTTTTAGAAAAAAAATTTTCCATGGTTCCATGATTCAAGTACTTACTCTCTCCACCCCAGACTCCCTTCACCCCAAGAGCCAAAGCACATTTCCATTGGTTTTTTCATGTGTCACCAATCAAGACATATTTCCATATTATTGATAATTGTAAATTTTTAGAGTCTAAATCCCAAATCATGTCCGCATCAACCCATGTGTTCAAGCAGTTATTTTTCTTCTGTGTTTCCACTCCTGTAGTTCTTCCTCTGAATGTGGGTAGTGTTCTTTTCCATAAGTCCCTCACAATTGTCCAGGGTCATTGCATTGCTGCTAGTACAGAAGTCTATTACTTTCTATTTTACCACAGTGTATCAGTCTCTGTGTACAATATTCTTCTGGCTCTGCTCCTTTCACTCTGCATCAATTCCTGGAGGTCATTCCAGTTCACATGGAATTCCTCCAGTTCGTTATTCCTTTGATGACAGTAGTATTCCATGACCAGCAGATACCACAAGTTATGCGGCCATTCCCCAATTTATAGGCATGCCCTTGTTTTCCAGTTTTTTGCCACCATAAAGAGCACGGCTATAAATATTTTTGTATATATCCTTTTCCCTGTGATCTCTTTGGGTACACCCAGCAATAGTATGGCTGGATCAAAGGGCAAGCAATCTTTTAGTGCTCTTTGGGCATAGTTCCAAATTGCCATCCAGAATGGTTGAATCAATTCACAACTCCAGCAGCAGTGCATGAATATCCCAATTTTGCCACATCTCTTCCAACATTTATTATTCTTCCCTGCTCTCACTTTAGCCAATCTTCTAGGTGTGAGGTGATACCTCAGAGTTGTTTTGATTTGCATTTCTCTAATTATAAGAGATTTAGAACACTTTTTCATGTGCTTATTGATAGTTCTTATTTCTTTATCTGAAAATTGCCTATGTATGTCCCTTGCCCATTTATTGATTGGGGAATGGCTTGATTTTTTTGTACAATAGATTTAGCTCCTTATATATTTGAGTAATTAGACCTTTGTCAGAGATTTTTGTTATAAAGATTTGATCCCAGTATGTTGTTTAAAATAGGCAATGAGGAGACTAAGCTATTATTCTTTGCAGATGATAAGATGGTCTACTTAAAAAATCATAGAGAATCGGGGGGCAGCTGGGTAGCTCAGTGGAGTGAGACTCAGGCCTAGAGACGGGAGGTCCTAGGTTCAAACCTGGCCTCAGCCACTTCCCAGCTGGGTGACCCTGGGCAAGTCACTTGACCCCCATTGCCCACCCTTACCAATCTTTCACTTATGAGACAATACACCGAAGTACAAGGGTTTAAAAAAATGTCTTAAAAAAATCATAGAGAATCAACTAAAAATCTAGTAGAAATAATTAACAATTTTAGCAGTTGTTATATTTAGTGTTATGAAGACTTTTTCTCAATTTGTTGTTTCCCTTCTGATTTTCATTGCATTGTTTTTGTTTGTACAAAACCTTTTTAATTTAATGTAATCAAAATTGTTTATTTTACATTTTGCAATTTTTTCTAACTATTGTTTCGTTTTAAATTTTTCCCTTTCCCATAGATCTGACACATATACTATTTTGTGTTCACTTAATTTACTTATAATTTCCTTCTTTATATTCAAGTCATTCACCCATTCTGAATTTATCTTGGTGTAGGGTGTGAGATGTTAATCCAAACCAAATATCCCCCATATTATTTTCCAATTTTCCCGGCAGTTTTTGTCAAATAGTGGATTTTTGTCAAAAAAATTGGGCTCTTTGGTATCATAGACTGTCTTGCTTTCATCACTAACCCCAAGTCTATTCCACTGATTCTCCCTTCTGTTTCTTAGCCAGAATAATATCGTTTTGATGACTGCTGCTTTACACTTTGGTTTAATATCTGGTACTGCTACACCATCTTGCTTCCTTTTTTTTTCATTATTTCCCTTGATATTTTTGATCTTTTGTTATTCCAAATGAACTTTGTTATAATTTTAATTTTTCTAATTCAGTAAAGAAGTTTTTTGGTAGTTTGATAGGTATGGCACTAAATAGGTAAATTATTTTGGATAGAATGGCCATTTTTATTATGTTAGCTCATCCTACCCTTGAGCAATCAATATTTTTCCAATTGTTTAGATCTAGTTTTAATTGTTTGGAAAGTGTTTTGTAGTTGTTTTCATATAATTACTGTGTATATTTTGGTAAATAGATTCCTAAGTATTTTATGTTGTCTAGGGTGATTTTAAATGGTGTTTCTCTTTCTACCTCTTGCTGCTCTAGTGTGTTGGAAATGTGTAGAAATACTGATGATTTATGTGCATTTATTTTGTAACCTGCAACTTTGCTAAAGTTGTTGATTATTTCTACCAGCTTTTAGTTGATTCTCTAGGATTTTTTAAGTAGACCATCATATCATCTGCAAAGAGTGATAGTTTAGTGTCCTCATTACCTATTTTAATACCTTCAATTTCTTTTTCTTCTCTAATTGCTACTGCTAGTGTTTCTAGTACCATGTTAAATAATAGAGGTGATAATGAGCATCCTTGTTTCAGTCCTGATCTTATGGGAAAGACTTCTAATTTATCCCCATTGAATATGATGCTTGCTGATAGTTTTAGATATATACTGTTTATTATTTTTAGGAAAGGTCCTTCTATTCCTCTACTTTCCAGTGTTTTCAATAGGAATGGGTGCTGCATTTTGTCAAAGGCTTTTTCAGCATCTATTGAGATTATCATGTGATTTTTGTTGGTTTGCTGGTTGATATGGTCAATTATGTGAATGGTTTTCTTTATGTTGAACCATCCTTGCATTCCTGGTATAAATCCCACCTGATCATAATGAATAACCCTTGTAATCACTTGCTGGAGTCTTTTTGCTACTATTCTGTTTAAGATTTTTGCATCTATGTTCATTAAGGAGATTGGCTTATAGTTTTCTTTCTCTGTTTTTGATCTACCTGTCTTTGGGATCAGTACCATATTTGTTTCATAAAAGGAGTTTGATAGAACTCCTTCTTTGCTTATCATGTCAAATAGTTTGTATAGTATTAGAATTAGTTGTTCTTTGAAGGTTTGGTAAAATTCACTTGGGAGTTCTTTGATGGCTTGTTCAATTTCTTTTTCTGATTTTGGGTTATTTAAGTATTCTATTTCTTCTACTGTTAATCAAGAAATTTTATATTTTTGTAAATATTCATCCATCTCACCTAAGTTGCTATATTTATTGCCATATAATTGGGCAAAATAGTTTTTAATGATTGCCTTGATTTCCTCTTTATTAGAGGTGAGGTCTCCCTTTTCATCTTTGATAGTGATGATTTTGTTTTCTTCTTTCCTTTTTTTAACATTTATTAATATACATTTTAACATGGTTACATGATTCATGCTCCCACTTTCCCCCTCAACTCCCCCACTCCCCCCACCCATGGCCAATGCACATTTCCACTGGTTTTAACATGTGTCATTGATCAAGACCTATTTCCAAATTGTTGTTACTTGCATTGGTGTGGTAGTGTCCAGTCTACATCCCCAGTCATGTCCACTACAACCCATGTGTTCAAGCACTTACTTTTCTTCTATGTTTCCTCTCCTGCAGTTCTTCCTCTGAATGTGGGTAGCATTCTTTTCCATAAGTCTCTCAGAACTGTCCTGTGTCATTGCATTGCTACTGGTACAGAAGTACATTACATTCGATTTTACCACAATGTATTGGTCTCTGTGTACAGTGTTCTTCTGACTCTGCTCCTTTCACTCTGCATCAATTCCTGGAGATCATTCCAGTTCACATGGAATTCCTCCAGTTTATTATTCCTTTGAGCACAATAGTATTTCATCACCAGCATATACCACAATTTGTTCAGCCATTCCCCAATTGAAGGACATACCCTCCTTTTCCAGTTTTTTGCCACCACAAAAAGCAAAGCTATAAATATTTTCGTACAAGTCTGTTTATCTATGATCTCTTTGGGGTACAAACACAACAGTGGTGTGGCTGTATCAAAGGGCAGGCATTCTTTTATAGCCCTTTGAGCATAGTTCCAAATTGCCAGCCAGAATGGTTGGATAAGTTCACAACTCCACCAGCAATGCATTAAAGTCCCAATTTTACCACATCCCCTCCAGCATTCATTACTCTCTCCTTCTTTCATTTTAGCCAATCTGCTAGGTGTGAGGTGATACCTCAGAGTTGTTTCGATTTGCATTTCTCTAATTATTAGAGATTTAGAACACTTTCTCTTGTGCTTATTGATAGTTTTGATTTCTTTTTCTGAAAATTGCCTATTCATGTCTCTTGCCCATTTATCAATTGGGGAATGGCTTGATTTTTCATACAATTGATTTAACTCCTTGTATTATTTGAGTAATTAGACCCCTGTCAGAGTTTTTTTTAATAAAGATTTTTTCCTAATTTCTTGTTTCCCTTCTGATTCTGACTTCATTGTTTTTGTTTGTACAAAAGCTTTTTAGTTTAATATAATCAAAACCATTTAATTTACATTTTGTAGTTTTCTCTAACTCTTGCTTGGTTTTAAAATCTTTCCTTTCCCAGAGATCTGACAAGTATACTATTCTGTTTTCACTTAACTTATTTATAGTTTCCATCTTTATATTCAGGTCATTCACCAATTCTGAATTTATCTTGGTGTAGGGTGTGAGAAGTTGATCTAAACCTAATCTCTCCCATATTGTTTTCCAAATTTCCCAGCAGTTTTTGTCAAATAGTGGATTCATGTCCCCAAAACTGGGCTTTTTGGGTTTATCAAACATTGTCTTGCTGATGTCATTTATCCTGTCTATTCCACTGATCCTCCCTTCTGTCTCTTAGCCAGTACCATATTGTTTTGATGACTGCTACTTTATAGTATAGTTTAATATCTGGTACTGCTAAGCCCCCTTCCTTCGCATTTTTTTCATTATTTCCCTTGATATTCTTCATCTTTTGTTATTCCAAATGAATTTTGTTATAGTTTTTCCTAATTCAGTAAATAGAGAGGACCAGCCTCTACATGCAAAAATGAGGGTTCTGAGTGGCGTTTACAGCGTTGGATTGATAAGACAGGAAAAAGAAAAATGAGAACAACCAGACTAGTGGTTAGCCCATGCTGTTCCAAATTCTGTGGGCATGGAAGTTTATTATATACTGATTTCAAGCAAAAAGAGTTACAGTTGGTAAGGGGCAATAAATCACGCATAATCCATTGAAATCTAAAGAATACAGATGTAATGACAAATGGTCAAATTCCAAACCCCAATTCAGCAGGGGATAATTCCAGGAGAGGAAATATCCCAGGGAGATGCTCATCACTTGAAATCTGCATTCAGACTAAAGACTCCGGTTTTAATCTGAATATGCGATTTTATCTAAGCAGCATTTGTTAGGATTTAGGTTTCTCAATTATCAAGGAAAGAAATCATCCACTCAGTAGAAGCTGGTCTGCCACTTCAAAGCTCTTCAATAAGAATTGTAAAAAAGGTGGGGATCAAAGACTGAGTCAAAAGAGGAGCCTCAGATTTTTATCTTAGATGGCCCATTCTGTCTGTCCTGACATGCAGTGCAGAAAATCATACACACAGTTTTACTTGCCGATGATTTTGTAATGGGATCCAGATAAAATATCTGTTACAGACTCTGTTTCTCTAAATGACTTGTAATAGCCTCTTGGAGGGATCGACTTGATTTTGGATTAACCTACCTGCTGGTACCAGAGCCTTTTGGGGCTCAGGTGACCAGGACCAAACACAAAGACTGCCTCAGTCTGGATTGGTCATGTAGGGAATCCAGATAACAGGCCCTAAATTTGATCCTATTTCTCCAATGGCTTTAATACATTGAACGGCTTCCTAAAAGTAAAGAAGTTTTTTGGTAGTTTGATAGGTATGGCACTAAATAGGTGAATTAATTTGGGTAGAATGGTCATTTTTATTATGTTAGCTCATCCTATCCATGAGCAATCAATGTTTTTCCAATTGTTTAGATCTAGTTTTATTTGTTTGGAAAGTGTTTTGTAGTTGTTTTCGTATAATTGCTGTGTTTGTTTTGGTAGATAGATTCCTAAGTATTTTATATTGTCTAGGGTGATTTTAAATGGTGTTTCTCTTTCTGCCTTTTGCTACTGTGAAGTGTTGGAAATGTATAGAAATGCTGATGATTTATGTGCATTTATTTTGTATCCTGTCACTTTGCTAAAGTTGTTGATTATTTTTACTAGCTTTTAGTTGATTCTCTAGGATTTTTTAAGTATACCATCATATCATCTGCAAAGAGTGATAGCTTAGTCTCCTCATTGCCTATTTTGATACCTTCAATTTCTTTTTCTTCTCTAATTGCTATTGCTAGTGTTTCTAGTACTATGTTGAATAATAGAGGTGATAATGGGCATCCTTATTTCATTCCTGATCTTATTGGGAAGGCTTCTAATTTATCCCCATTGCATATAATGCTTGTTGATGGTTTTAGGTATATATTGTTTATTATTTTTAGGAAGGGTCCTTCTATTCCTATACTTTTCAATGTTTTCAATAGGAATGGATGCTGTATTTTTTCAAAGGCTTTTTCAGCATCTATTGAGATAATCATGTGATTTTTGTTTGTTAGACTGTTGATATGGTCAATTATGTGGATGGTTTTCCTAATGTTGAACCAACCTTGCATACCTGGTATAAATCCCACCTGATCATGGTGGTTGATCCTCTTGATCACTTGCTGGAGTCCTTTTACTAGTATTCTATTTAAGATTTTTGCATCTATGTTCATTAGGGAGATTGGTCTATAGTTTTCTTTCTCTGTTTTTGATCTACCTGGCTTTGGAA
>NW_025379483.1:0-1170 GCF_016433145.1 Gracilinanus agilis
AGTTATCCTAACTATGGTTCCCTGATATCCGAATGACTCTTTTTAGCAGCTTGTAATATTTTTTCCTTGGTCTGGTAGTTTTTGAATTTGGCTATACTATTCCTGGAAGTTGTCAGTTTTGGATTAAATGTAGGAGGTGATCTTTGGATTCTTTCAATTTGCTCTTTTCCCTCTTGTTTGAGAATTTCTGGGCAATTTTCTCTGATAATTTCTTGTAAGATGCCATCTAAACTTTTTCTTTTATCATGATGTTCTGGGAAACCAATAATTTTTAAGTTGTCTCTTCTAGCTCTGTTTTCCAGATCTTTGGTTGAATCAATGAGGTGTTTCATATTCTTCTCAAAATTTTCTTTTTTTAAATTTTGTTTCATATATTCTTGCTGACTTGTGAAGTCATTTGCTTCTAGTTGTTGAGTTCTGTTTTTTAAAGACTGAATTTCATCCCTGGCTTTTTGGTCATCCTTCTCCTTCTGGTCTGATATTCTTTGTAGATCATCTTTTGCCTTATTTGCTTCATTTCTAGCTTGCCAATTCTGGCTTTTAAGACTTTATTTTCTTGTTTTCGTTCATGTATTTCCTTTTTCAAATTGCCTTCAGCCTCTCTTGCCTCTCTTGATTGGTTTTTGAGTTCTTGAAGTTCTTGAGTTAATTGAATTTTAAGTTCTTGAGTTATTTGAATTTTGAGATCTCCCAAAGCCTGTGTCCAGTTCGCTGGAACTACTTCCTCTTCTTCTATTTGTATTTCATTTCCTCTCTTTTTTTACTTCCTTGAAAGATGCTGTCAATTGTCATTTCTTTTCTCTTTTTCTGTTGTTTACTCATATTTTTTCTTCTTTGTTCTGCTAGTTTGAGCAGATGTATTTAATGATCTTTGATGAAAGATCTTCCCCCAGCTGCAATGGAGGTTTGTAGTTACTTTCTCTGCCCTCTGAAGACTTCTTGTCTGTCCAATTGTTGAGATTAATCCTGTATTGATTGGATTAATTTTACTGCTTAATCTGCCCTGAGGTTAAAACCTGGAGAGGAGGGAAAAAAGAGCAACAAAAAAAAAAACAAACAAAAAAACTTGGAGGGGACAAGAAGTAGTGTTTTTTGCTGAACTGAGCTCTCTAGCAGTGGGGTGCCCCTGCACTGTTCACTGTGTTTGATCTGGTTTTCTTTCCTCTTGAA
>NW_025379484.1:0-8438 GCF_016433145.1 Gracilinanus agilis
CCCCCCATGTCTGTCTGTCTGTCCCTTTCTCCCTCTTCATTTCTCTCTGTCTCTCTCCCCCATGTCTGTCTGTCTCTACCTTTCTCCTTCTTCATTTCTCTCTGTCTCTGTCTCTCTGTTTCTGTCTCTGTCTCTCTGTCTCTCTTTCTCCCTCTCCCTCTCTCCCTTCTCTCTTCCCTTTCTCTGCTTTCCCCTCCCTGCCCCACTGTGTCATCCCCAGTCTAATGCCTCCTTGGGGATTCCCTCTCTTGGGTGCTGAGTCTCCAGTGAGGGGAGCAGCATTCCAAAGCTCTGTCTGCTTGGAGGAATGGAGCTGAGCCTCACGTCACTAGGCCTGGGATCCCCCACTGTCTGGGCTGATTCATGGAGCCCAGTGAAGGCGAGGCTGGGAAGCCAAGGTCACAGCATCTTGTAATCACAGGATTTTGAGCTGGAAAGGTCCTTAGGGGAGAGAGTCAGAGGACCTGGGTTCCAATTCTACCTCTCTGCTATGCCCAACATGAGTAACCCCATCTGTCATGCTCAGTTTCTTCTCTTAATATGAAGGAGAATGGTTGGTCTTGCTGCCTTCAGAGATGTCTTTCTGTTCTAAACGTCTTATCCTAATTATAGCTTTCATTCCTAAGGACATTTTTAATCTCATCTTATCCTCACAACCATCCAAACAGGCAGGTGCTTTGTGACTCTTTCTACAGATGAGGAAACTGAGGCTGAGAGAGACTGTATCCTACTCAGGGTCATAGAACTAGTATGTGTCAGAGGTCAGATTTGAACCCATGACTTCCTGACTCTGGGCCCAGTTCTCTGACCACTATGCTGACTTGCCCTTCACTCATTAGGTTTCTTTTTGAAATTGAGACTGAAATTATTATAAGGAATCTGAGAACCAGCAAGGGATGGGCACAGAGTCCAGGTTGGTCAGACAGACTTTCAGTAAGGGACAGGGACAGGATTCACACCCAGCTCGAAAAGATCTTAGAGGCCATCTAATCCAGCTCCCTTATTTTATAGATGGAGAAACTGAGGTCCAAAACAGAGAAGTGACTTGGGATCATAGATCTGGAAAGGACCTCAAGGGACCATTTGGTCCAGCTCCCTCATTTACAGGTGGGATAACTGAGGCCCATGGAGTAAACTTAAACAAGACCATACAGGTAATAAACATGAGTCAGAATTTGAACTGAAGTCTTTAGATTCTAGAGTCAATGCTCTTTTCTACATATCATATACCTCCTGGAGTGTACCTTCCATTAGAGCCCGACATTAGAGAATTGGGCAATGGACCCCCAAATGTCCTGACCTTCCCCACCCAGGTCTTCTCTGAGTAAATTTCAAGTGAGAGGACTTGGAGGGGGCAGTGAGTAGGGTTAAATACTAGTGCAAAGCCTTTCTAACTGTGTGATTGTGGGCAAGTCATTTCCTCTTCCAGAGACTCCGGGTCCATAGCTACACAATGAGGCTCTTTATACTTGTGCTATCACCTTTGGATGCTTGTGAACCTCAAGGTATTTGGGAGATGGAGTGAGTCTGGGATTTCTGAGCCCTGGACACCTGCCCCTCTTGACCCAGCATCTCTTCCTGCCACCCTGCCCATTCTCTTATCCAGTGAGCAAACGAGTCTAGGCATAGGCATGCCTCACCACAGCTGGCCCTTAGCAACTACCGGAAACCAGGCCAGAGTGTCTGATGCCAAAGGGCAGTATCCAAGGGCTCTTTTGTCCTGAGGGGCAGTCTTCAACCACAAACACTTATGAGTGTCCAACTCTGATGCTCTTTAGCTGCATGGCCCAGTCATTTCACCTCCCTGAATCTCAAGTGACTCATCTGAAAAATGGGTATAAAAATACTTGAACTGCATTTCTTATGGGAGTGTTGTGAGTAAAGTACTTTGTAAACCCTCAAGGGCTACTACATTCACAGGGTGTTATGGAAAGGACTTCAGAGGTCATCTAGGCCATCCTACTTTACACAGGAGGAAATTGAGTCTGAAAGAGGTCAAATGACTTCTCCAAGGTGACACAATCATAGGGATCACATGTCTACAGCTGGAGACCTCAGAGATCTTGGTCATCTTGACCAACCCCTCATTTTACACAAAAGGAAACAGAAGCCCAAGGAAGGTTGTCTCTTGTCTAAACTCACATAGGTACTGGGCCTCAGAAAGTCTTTTGACTGTCCTCCTCAGGGCAGGAGGTATGAATCCCAGCTCTGATGCCTGCTACTGGCAGGACTTCAGCCATTCACTTCCCTTCCCTGTCACAGAGTAAAATAAGGGCGGTAGTTTAGAGTTCATTGCTTTAAAATGGAAACAGAAACAGAAACAGACCCCTTCTGGTGACTTGGAAGACCACAAATTCACATTATCCACGTTGGTTGTATTTTTATTTGTTTTGTTAAATGTTTCCCAGGTACGTTTGGATCGGATTCCGGCTGTACCCAAGTAGTTTGGAGGCCCACGTTAGGCCCCCCCAGCCTTTATTTTGCCAGTCTGGCCTCTCTAAGCCCTAAATCTTACTCTCTAGTGGTCTGGATGGTTCCTCTTCAGTCCCAGGTGGAGGGAATTCCGGACCCTCCGAGCTCCAAGAAGGCTGCCTGAGGAAACTGTCCAGGAAACTGGCTTTGTGGATGGGGCTCAAATTGGGAGCCTGTGAGCAATCTCTGCCATGTTGGGATACAGGAGGCCTCTAATCCCTTCAGGATTAAGCATCTCTGGTCTTGAGCCAGAATGGATTTGCCTCAGAAGGATTAAGAGGGGGAGGGATCTGATTGGCCTGTGGGGAAGCCTAGTTGTGTGCTCATTAGGACCCCTGAGCTGCTCCGTTCCAAGCTTGACTGAGGGATCCTTGAGAGCTTCTGGCAGCTCTAGACTTGGGTGTACACACAGGGCAGAAAGCCCAACCCTCTCATTTTACAGGTGAAGAAACAGAGACTCAGGAAGGTGAAGGGACTTAGGGTGGCAGCTCTGGAGTGGAAGGGGCCTCGGAGGCCATCTAGCTACTACTGGCGTGACCTTGGCCAGTTACTTCTCTTCTCTGAAACAGCTTCTTCACCTGTAAGATGAGGGGGATAGTGGATAATTCAGTGGTTTAAAATAAATATGGAAATAAAAGTGGATTCCTTCTTGGTACTGTCTTGACTCAGGAGACCACAACTTCACATCAGCTCCTTTAAAATGTTTTTTTTTTAAACCCTCACCTTCTGTCTTAGAATCAGTACTGTGTACTGGTTCCAAGGCAGATGAGTGTCGAGGGCTAGGAAATGGGGGGCAAGTGACTTGCCCAAGGATATAAACCTATGAAGTATCTGAGGCCCAGGACCTCCCATCACTAGGCCTGGCTCTCAATCCACTGAGCCCCCCAGCTGTCTCCTCTTTTTCTTATTTCTAAAACTCTTACCTTCTATCTTAGTATCAATTCTAATTGATACAAGAGGAGGGGCAAGGAACAGAGACTCAGAGAGATGGAGTCATGTGCTCAGGGTCACACAGACATAGGGACAAGCAGCAGGATTCAAACTTAGGCCTTCTCCAGAGCCAGTTTTCCTGGCACAGCCAAAGTCTGATCATGACATCTCATGTGCAGCCGATTGGGATCATAGCTGGGATTTAAACCTGGGGCTCCTGACACTTTACCCAAAGGAGTCAGTCCCAAATGGTGACATTTCAGGCAGGGTGGTACAGAAGATGAATGACCAAGAAGATAGCTCTGGCCCTTGGGAGGTTCCAAATGACTGAGGAAGAGAAGACAGACATCAATTTGGTGTAGCGTGACAGGGGCCATAAAGGGGGTATCTGAGGGAGTCACCCCCTGGACGTCGACTTTGCTTCTGGGTAGAGCTTGTCCTAGAAAGGGGCTGTTCCCCTGGCATCTGCCCCCCTCCACTTCTCTCCAGGAAGCCAGGCTTCTTCTGAGCCCAGGAGGATGGCAATTAGGCAGAGGAGGGCTGATTAGATTAGAAATTAAGTGTTTGTGTTTCCTCTCTCCCCCTTTCCCTAAATGAACAGATGGAGACTTGGAAAGGGAAGCGGTGAGTAGCCAAGGTCCCCTGAGTTAGGCAGGGGGACAAGGGATGCTCACCTCTCCTGCTCACTGAACCTCCTGAGTGAAGAAGGATTATTTTGACCTGAGCCCAGAGGGCAAGGCAGGCAGGTGTTTGGAGGAGGGTGTCGGCAGAGTCAAAGGGTGGACCTGTGACCTGGGGTATCCCTGACAGCCCTGGGGAAGTTATTTCACCCTGAGACATTTGTTGGAGTCTTAGGGTTAGGGTCAAGTCCCCTGGGTCAGGAGGCAGCAGAGTTGACTTCTGGTCTTGGCTGTCTCTGACACTGGGGAGCCAGGCATGAATCACGTCATTTCTCTCTGGGACTCAATACCCTCTTCTGTAAAATGAGGAGATGGATTGGCTGGCTTCTGAAGGCCCTTTGAATGCTGGCGTTCAATTTTCTAGCTTTCTCTCTCCTAGTTCTATGTTCTAAGGAAATTCTACTTGGAAATCTGTGTTTGAAGACCCCTCTCAGCTTTGACATTCCTTGTTCTAAGGTCTCTCTCATCATCTCTGACATTCCCTGTTCTAAGCTCCCTCTCAGCTCTGACATTGCCTGTTCTAAGCTCTCTCCAAGCTTTGCCATTCCCTGTTCTAAGCCCCCTCCAGCTCTGCCATTCCCTGTTCTAAGCTCTCTCCAAGCTCTGCCATTCTCTGTTCTAAGCCCCCTCCCAGCTCTGCCATCCCCTGTTCTAAGCTCCCTCCCAGCTCTGAGAGTCTCTTTTCTAAGCTGTCTCCCACCTCTGATGTTCCCAGTGCTCTGCCCCAGCTCTGACATTCCAAAGTTCTTTCCATAGCCTTCTAACTCTGGCACAGTCCCTGATAAACAGGATGTTTCCTTTCCCTCTTGGCAGCATCCTTGCTTCCCTCTCCTCCTTGGCCTCATTCCTTTAGCTATTTTCCCCTTCCATCCAGGAGGGAAGGTCAGGCCCTAGGAGGGTGGAGGGGAGAGGGGGGCTCTGCCCACTGCCATGCCCTTCCCCTTCTCCCTCACCACAGCATGAAAAAAATCAGTCTTTGTACCGATTTCCTGCTTCTCGTCCCTACAGAGGGAATGGCTCCTTTGTGCTCCCGAGTCCCCTTTGGAGGCTATTATGCCGAAGTCGTGATTATTTCTGCTTTTAGTTGGTGTCTTCAGTTCCATTCCTTTCTGTTCAGTTAACTAGCATTTATTAAACATCTCTTCTCTTTGCCAGGGGCTGGGAGTACAGACACAAAGTACCTCTCCCCTAGGAGGTTCCGTTCTATTGGGAGGAAGTAGAGAGTTCCAGCCAGAAGGAGGGAGCCCCAGCACTGATCCTTGATGGGGAACCAGGATTCTGAGAGGCAAGAAGTGAGCAGGCATAGGATTCTCAACATGGCCAAATGTAGGGAGGTGGGAGGTGGAGCCCTTTGGCCAAATCATGGATTTCATGGCATCCTCGACTTAGGCCTTCTAGTCCCTCATCTTACAGGGGAGGAACCCGAGGTCCGGAGAAGCCTAGGAGAGGGAGTGACAGGGCAGGATTTGAAACCAGGCCTTCTACCTGTCAAACTACTATTCTTGGCTCTATACCGGGCTGGGATTCAGGTCATGAAGGGGAACTGAGCACCTTTTTTTAGGATTGAGGCCTCTACCAATCAACCCGAAAGTTTTTCTTAGCATCAGCTGAACTCCTTGAGCACCTGAGGAGTCCGTCCTAATTGGGACCAGCAGAGGGATGGCTGCCCGTCTCCCGGGGAGAGCATGCTCATATCCCAGAGAACTGCCTCCTAAATCGGGCTTCTCCCAAGCCCTCTCTCCGGGCTGAAGGCCCTGCTTTTCCCCCCCGCATCCTCCTCTTGGCCTTTCATCCTTCCCTACTCTTGACTGCCCTGTGCCAGGCCTATGTTCCTCTCATCGTCCCTTCCGTGGCGTCCTTTGCTCTTTTCTGAACAAATTCTCCATCCCTGAACTTTGGGTGAACTGTTCATTCTAATTTCAGGCATGAAGTGAAATCTGTCTCCCTCCTAGGGAGCTGCAGCAGGAGGGGGAGGAGGGATCCCAGAAATCTGAAAGTTAATATAGAAAGGCAGCAGCTCACTTTGTACTCACCTCTGGATTCCCCCAAACTCCTGGGTTCAATGTGGGGTGTGTTGGAGGATTAGTCTACTATCAGAATGGCGGAGCAGAGTCCTGACTGGAAGGGACCTCTGACGCCTACTTGTCTAGCCCCTTCCCTCCAAACTAAAAATGGGGACACTGGGGCCCAGAGAAGGGTATGAATTTGCTAAAGGTCAAACAGGTCCTAATGATCAGAGCCAGAATTTGAACCCAAATCTAATTGACTCTAAATCCTGCCCCCTTTATCAAACTGCCTCCTCATCTATTTAGGAGAAGATGGCTGCCCTTGTATGATTTAAATCCTTGCTGCTGAGAAGTCCCATGATGGCGCAGCTAGGTGATTCAGTGAATAGAGGGCCAGGCGTGGGGATGGGAGGTCCTGGGTTCTCAGACACTTCTTAGCTGTGTGACCCTGGGCAAGTCGCTTAACCCCAGCTGCCTTGCTCTTTCTGATCATCTACCTTGGAACAGCTACTTAATGTGGATACTAAGATAGAAGGAAGAGGGACAGCTGGGTGGCTCAGTGGATTGAGAACCAGGCCTAGAGATGGGAGCTCCTGGATCCAAATCTGGCCTCAGACACTTTCTAGCTGTGTGACCCTGGGCAAGTCACTTAACCCCCATTGCCTAGCCCTTGAGTCCAAGATGGAAGGTAAGAGTTTAAAAGCAAACAAAAAACTTAAAAAGACAGAAAGAAGGAGTTAAAAGAAAAACAGAGAAGTTCCATGATGTCAGAAGAGTGGAAAGCACAAGGACCCTCGAGAATTTCAGCTGGACACCACATGGCCACTTGGACAGTCATTAAGACCATTTGCTGTTTATCACTCAGATGGTCTTTTTGAACCTAAGGACCAGGCTTTCTTCACATGTATCTTTATGAAGTTTTGTTATATTAGACTGGCTTCAATGTCTAGACCTTCTGAGTCCCGTTTCCACCATCCAGAATGTGACTCTGTTTTTCTCGTCCAGTTTTGTGTTATCTGGAACATCTGACACCTAGAAATGAAAGCTGGCACAGAGTGGAGCAGGCTGTCTTGGGAGGTGGTAACTTTCTCATCACTTGGGGTCTAGAAGCAGAAACTGGAGACCAATGGACACAGAGATGCAATTCATTTTGTTTCAATTCAGTTCAACATTTATGAAACCACCAGGCAGAGTCTGGAAGAACATTAGGGTCAAGTGGGGGATGTGAATGTCAGAACATCGGAGCTAGAAGAGTCCACAGAGATGAGGGGTTGGGCCCTAAAGATCTCTTCCAGATGTCAAATTTTTGTTAGATCGCCGGACCCAATTCCCCATCTTACAGGTAAGGAAACTAAGGTCAACAAAGGGGAAACGACGTCTCCAGGGTCACACAGGCTTGTCAGATTTGAACTAAACTTCTGTATTCCCCCACTTCTGTATACCCCACACCACTTTGCTAGAAAATCATAATTGGGAATTCTGAGGAGGGAGAGGTCCCTGGGGGCTGGGGAGGGAAGAATCTGGGATGGCTTCATAGACAAGGGAGCATTTTGAGGGGGGCCTAAAAAGAGAGGAGACATTCAGAAAAGCAGAGAGGACATGGGGAGGGCACTCTAGACAAGGAGAGTGGTGTGAGTCAAGGTCACCGCAGAAAGGTCTCAGAGGCTGGGAGCTAGAATGGATGATAGAGAATCTTGTTTAACCCTCTCAGTTTTACAGAGGCAGAGACTGAGGCCTCAACATGGCAAGTGGATTATCCAAGGTGGAAAGGGGCAGAGCCAGGAATTTCAGACTCCCAACCAGTGCTCTTTTTAGACAGTAATTGTTGTTGCTCTTCAGTCCTTTCAGTTCTGTCGACTCTTCTGTTATTTATATGATGCCTGCTAGGTGCCAGGCACTTCACAAAGCTCATCCTATTTGTTGCTCACAACAACCCTGGGAGGTAGGACGTGTAGTTGGTGTTATTAAATGACAGTGAGGAGACAGGTTTGATAGGACTTGTGACTCAGATGATTGGTACTAGAGGTCATCCAGAGAAACCTCTCCTTTTACAGAAGGGTAAACTGAGGTCTTGAGAGGGTGAGCAACTTGCCTAAAGTCACACAATTCATAAGTAGCATCTATCAATAGCAAGGGTACTTACCTATTACACCTGGCTTGGCTACTTAGTGCTTCCATGTTTTTAAATAATTTCTCTTCCCTCAATTTTCCTCATCTGTAAAATGGGAAGCCAGGACAAGATGGCCTCTGAGGTTCCTTTTAGCTCTAGATTTAGGAGCCTGTATGACTTCTTAATTGTGTTCAGAAAGCACAGAGGAATTCCTTAAATGCCTTTTTTATTTCCCCTCCC
>NW_025379485.1:0-6682 GCF_016433145.1 Gracilinanus agilis
TCTCTCTCTCTCTCTCTCTCTCTCTCTCTCTCTCTCTCTCTCTCTCTCTTTTTCCCCTTTCTTCCCTGCTTTCTATTTTTCACTTTTTTCTCCTTTTTAATACTTCTGGGAAATTTTCTTATATGTTGCTCTAAAATACTGTGTTTAGGGGGCAGCTGGGTAGCTCAGTGGATTGAGAGCCAGGCCTAGAGACAAGAGGTCCTAGGTTCAAATCTGGCCTCAGACACTTCCCAGCTGTGTGACCCTGGGCAAGTCACTTGACCCCCATTGCCTACCCTTACCACTCTTCCACCTATAAGTCAATACACAGAAATTAAGGGTTTAAAATAAAAAATAAAAAAACAAACAAACTATAAAATACTGTGTTTGGAATTCTTATTTTGTTATCTTTTGCAGGGGAAGAAAGACCAAAAATTTTTAGATTGTGATATCACATGTCATCATCTAAGCCAATGACTTGTCGAAAACTCAGTTATTTTTCCAATTGAGAAGTTTTATCATTTTTCTCTAACACTATCGCTTACAAATATCGGCAAATATTTTTCAAATAATACAGTTTCAGAGATATTCTCTTTTATTTGTTCTTAATTATGCATTCTATTTTTTACCTTTATTTTTTTTTTCTGAGAGCCCTAACCTCCATCCTTAATTCTTCCCTTAATGTATCTTCTAAACCATTTGGAGAGTCTTGCTGTCTTTCTAATATCAAGTTGGGATATTTCATCATTTTTACGACATTTTTCCTTTCCTCGAGGGCTTTTTGTATAGCTTTCTGAAATGTTATAATGTTGAAATCTCTTTGAGGACACTTATTTGTTTGATTTTTTCTTTAAAGTTACTGGGGTTTTTTTCTATGAAGTTTTTTGTGCTGAATTCTTTGCTGCTGATGCTGTTGTTGATATTTATTTACTCTACATAGCACATTTTTTTTTGACTAAGTAATGGAAGGTAGCTGATCTTATCCATAGACTCTCACCCAGCCATCTTGCCAGAAGTTGCCAATGTTCTTTTCAAGCTGTGTTCTTTGCAGTAGGTGGCATTGGGTTCTTGGTAATTTAGGTCCTGTCGACTGCCTTAACCTTGTGATTGACACATGCAATTTCTCCTCTCCTGTCTGGCTGTGGTATGAAGGGAAAATTGGATGTTATTGAATAATTGAAAATGAAAATCCCACTGAATTGATTCCTATGAAAACAAAATCAAGTCCCACAATTAGTTCTTTTACCTCTGCAGGGCATTTCAGGTCTCAGCCTTCTTGTACCATACAATTCTGGTAATATTTTGCAAAAGCTGGTTTCTGTTCTGATTTCGAAGCCTCCATGGCTTAGACCCATTTCCTTTAGGTGGCACGTAAGAAAAGTGAAACGTTTATTTTTTCCTGTTCTACTGATGGATTTTTGACTTAAACAAAGATTTATAATTCTAGGTCCAAGACCTGGTTCTAATATTTACTAGCTGGGTGACCATTGGCAAAGTCATTTCATCTCCCTGGGCCTCAGTTTTCTTTATCTGTAAAATGAAACTGCTAAACTAGATTATCTCAAAAGTCCCTCTTAGCTCTGAGTTCATGATCCAATACCTAATTCAATTCTATACACATTTATTAAGTGCTTAGTCCATACAGGTCACTGTACTAGGCAGGAAAATATTAGTGAAGACCCTAAGGTCCTATGATTTCCTCAAGATAGGGAACTCCTTACATCAATGCAGATAAAATTTTTTCTGTGATTTGTAGCTAAGTCTTAGAAAGTTGTTTGTGGCAAGGAGAAGCTATTATTTACCCAGTTATACAGTTAACAACTCTCAGAGGCAAGATTTCAGCTTAGTTTTCCCCAACTCAAAGCCCAGCAGTCTATCCCCTTCACCATTTTGCCTCTACATCAATAAATAAATACAAGATAATTTGAGGAGTGAAGAGAGCACTACTTTAACTCAAGTTCTGTTTATGAGAGAATTTACACCTTTGCTTATAAGTAAACACACTAGTCTAGAAAACACTTATAATATGCAGACTGAAATTCAAATGAATTCCTTTCCTACTTTCTATACAGAGGGTTGGTTTCCATTAAGAAATAAGCCCCCAGAACGCTTTTATTTTGACCTCTCTGCTGGTTTAAGCAAGGATCTCACCAGCCTATATCATATGAGTGAGTCTTCTAAAAATATCAGAATTCATTCCCCTCATCACACACACACACAAATAAATAGAATTTGGCTTTCAGTTGTCTAGGACCACTCATCCTACGCACTCTTACTTGCCAGACCTGGCGTGATTTCAAACACTACCTTGCACATATTTCTGTCCCCTCATGTAGGAACTTTCTTGTTGACATCATCATCGTCATCTCCACCCTGTGCCCCCATACATTTCTAGTTTAAAACTCCCCTGTGGGTACTATTTCCATAAATGAGTGACGGCACAGCCTTGAAGTTCATAAGCCAAGCATTCAGCAAAAGAATAAGAGAATAAAGACATCACTAATGCTATAAATCCTGGATCCAATTTATTTGTTATTTCAATCTATTTGAAATGCACCTGTTACCCTGAAGGCCTTTGAATGCCAACAACACCACACACAAAATCAAAGTGAAATTGGAACCTTTAAAAAAATAGCTCTTCAGAAAGAAGAGAATGCTCTGCTATGACAATATAGCTGATCCAACGGCTATGTTTGCAAGAGCCCCTGAGGATCAGTGAACCCCAAGCCCTGTTATACTCACCCCATCTTTTGAGTTCTTGCTTCCTTGGGTGAATGCTATGAAATATTCCTGTAATGCTGGCATTTCCTGCTTGAGTTTTCAAAATCAAATTACTACCTCCCCTTAGGGTAGAATTGGCTCGTGCCCATTTTTACCAGCTGAAAATCTCATTTGTGGCTTATTCCTCTTAGTTTAATATTGCCCCACAAACAGAATATTTGCCTGAAGATCATTTGCATATAAGTTGGATAGAGTCAGTTAAACCTTCCCTATATGTCTTGCATGCCCAGTCTTAATATGCATTTGTTTTATTGCATTGAAGGTGAATATCATTTCAGTCCAGCTGAGACAGTCAAATTGTCTAACCAGGAACCCAGGAGCCTAAAGGGATCATTGGATTTCCAATTATTTGCTCTTCAGTTTTCCATAAAAATAAATGTGGCTCAAAGAAAGAACTTCATCTTTTATTTCTTTTTAGCACCACGAGTCTAAGATACTAGTATAAGTGTCGTATACATCTGACTGGTGTGAATACAGATGGAAGTATTTAACATTTTAATGTCATTTGGTCCAGACCTGTTATTTCATCAGTACAAGGAACTCCAGGGGGTAGAAACTCCCTCCACCAATTCAGATCAGCAATTTTTCTGCAACATCTAGTCTTAGAGAATTGCCTGGATGTTAAGTGGTTTGCATGTGGGCACATAGCCAGTACATGTCAGAGGCAGGACTTCAATCTAGGGCTTCCTGATTCTAAGGTCAGCCCTCTATTCACTATGCCATGCTGAATATCTTTAATGTCATATATTAATTTCTTAAATCCCATTATTAGATGGGAAAGTAATTAAATAAATTTGCCATGAATTAAAATGCCATGAAATAAAAAGTATACAATACAGTTAATTTTCTTGTTTCTGAGACTGATTATCTAGTTCGTGGGCTATCTGAGAATCTCCTCTTTTTCCTTTATTTTAGCATCCATCTTTCAAGAAATGCAGAGTTATCGAGGACAAAATCAAGAAAGGATGAGGGATTAAAAATAAAATTGCCCCTTTAGCTGTTAATTAATTAAATTTTAATAAAGGAACAAGTTGAACTGTAGGCAAAAATGTGGTTTGGGGCTTGTGTATGTTCATCTCAGCTCTGTCCCTAATTACCATGGATAATTTGTACATAAGTGCATTATGCTTGAATAGGTATCTTTCCTCTTAACTTCTGATTGACTTTGTTGCCAGGCAGTAATGCAACCAAAGTGTATGGAAAGAAATTTCCTCATTGAGTCTAATTTCTACTCTTGACGAGTGAGCTCTTGTTCCTACTCCCCTTTCAGAGACTAAGAATAGAGGCTACTACTCACAGATCTCAAGTTGGAAGGAACCTTAGAAGCTCTCTGGTCCAACTCCCTTATTTAAAAAAAAAAGAAGTCAGTAGGCAGCTAGGTGGCTCAGTCAATTGATAGCCAGGTCTAGAAATCAGAGATCCTAGGTTCAAAACTAGCCTCAGACACTTCCCAGCTGTGTGACCTTGGGTCAGTCACTTAACCTCCATTGCCTAAGCTTTACGTCTCTACTGCCTTGGAACCAATACACAGTACAGATTCTAAGATGGAGGATTTGCCTAAGGTCCTTTGGGTCTTGTCCAGAGGTGGGATTTGAAGCCAGGTTCTCTAGCTCCAGAACTCTTTCATTGCACCATCCTTTTTTTTCCTGAGCAAAAGGTATCAAGAACAGATGACTCCTTGGAACTCTTCATTTAATGTTGGCTATCCATTATTATTAGCTAATAGATATTTCCCCATCCATTTGAGCATAGGGCAAGGTGTATAGAAACATCCGAAGTGTTTTCTAGGACCATTCATTGACTGCTAAACTAGAGTATCTGTCACATCATCTTTAATCTGAGTAAGCCATGCACCTGCAAAGAATACAGGCTACCCAATACTTGGAATATAAGCATTAGAATTCATGTCAAAATAGGAAGGATTCCAGGAGTAAAGAGATGGAGACCATGTGAGAACTATGAGAAATGGGGAAATTAGTATTACTTGTAGGTCTGACAGACATAAAAAATAGACTTTCTGTCATTATGTTCACTAAAACTCCAGAGTCACAAGATGATTAGATCAACGGAAGATGGCTGATTAGAGCAAGGTGGTTCATTCCAATTCAGCAAACATCTATTATGTACCTACTAGCTACAAAGCTTTATGCTATGTGTTAGGGATGCAAGGGTTTGGTTTTAAGTGGCACAGTGCCTGCCTTTGGGAAGATCACCCCCTATTAGGTATAGGGGAATATAGCAGGGACACAGGTAAGTAAATATAGGGTAGAGTGTGATGGAACAGAGAAGGAATCCTACATGCCCTAAGGCAATTTCTGAGGAGGGACAGAATGCTTTCATCTATCAGGAAAGCATTGTGGAAGAGAGAGCAACTCAGCTGTAAATGCAAAGAAGAATTCCAAATAGTGTAAAGACCAAAAATGGTCATCCTAGACATTAGAAAGAATCAGAACAAATGCACAGGGGTGGACAAAGAAGTTGTGGGGAAAAGCTAGTGGTCCAATTTGGCCAGAAATAAAATAAACACTAAGCCCTCCAACACTACCCACCAACTTCCATTACTATCCATGTATCTATCCTTCCTTCCATTCATCCCTCTATCCATCCACTCAGCAAGCATTTGTCAAGTATATACCGTGGATCAAACATTGTACTATGCATTGTGCATTCAGAGACAAAAATGTATTTTGTCTTCAAGGAACTAACATTTGACTGGAAAAAAAATAACATGTATTCACATAAGTAAATACAAAAATTATACAAATATGCTGAAATTGTGTAGGATGGAACTAGCAAAGTGAGGATTGGGGAACAATTGGGAAAGGGGTTTTGTAAGAGTTGTCTGTTGAGGGGGCAGCTGGGTTGCTCAGTGGATTGAGAGTCAGGCCCAGAGATGGGAGATTCTGGGTTCAAATCTGACTTCAGACACTTCCTAGCTGTGTGACCCTGGACAAGTCAGTTGACCCCCATTGCCTACCCTTACCACTCTTCTGCCTTGGAACCAATACACAGTATTGATTCTAAGACTGAAGATAAGGGTTAAAAAAAAGAGTTGGCTGTTGATTTGAACTCTGAAGACACTAATGGATTCTAGGAGTATATTCCAGAGATGAAAGCCCACAGACTGGCATGGGGTGAGAGATCAAATGCAGCAAATGTGGTTGGACCTGAATATGGAGTCATGGACAATAAGCCTAATAAGAGAAGCTGGGGCCAGATTGTGAAGAGCTTTAAGTACCCAACAGTAGGGTCCATTTGTGATCTGAGAGGCAAGAATCACCTGCTGGAGCTCTTGGAAAAGATCAGTGGCATGGTCAGATCTGGGCCTTAGAAATATCAGTTTGTCAGGCAGTTGGGAAATGGATTGAAGAGGAGAGAAATTTGAGCTAGAGGGACAAATTAGGAAGTTTGGGTTTTTTTCTTCAATAGTTCAGGCAAGAGGTGATGAGTGTGTAAACTAGGGCAGTATTTGCATGAGCCTGAGAAATTTTGTACGAGAAGAAACAACAAAAATGGCAACTATACCATTTATGAAATTGTGACTTCTTTCCCACTCAGAATAGATTCATGAGCAACCAACTAGTGCTTCCAATGTTCAAATAAGGTAGTGTATCTAAAACAGTTTGCAAACCTAAAAATGTATAATATTTGTCAGTTATTTAAGAATATTCCCATCATAACAATGGAAAAGAGGAAACTTACTTCCTGTTCCCCTGAATTGTATGATTCAGTTATCTGCAGAAGCAAAAGCTCGTTTCTCTTTTGACCTCTCTCTATATTGACTTCCTACTCCATAGGCTGCTCAGCCTGACCTCTTTCCAGGCCCCATCTTTCTCCTCCATCTCCTGGATTCTATATCTTTTTTTCTCCTTCTTTCCATTTACCAATGTTCTTGGATTCTTTTCTCCCTTGCTCTTTTCTT
>NW_025379486.1:0-1392 GCF_016433145.1 Gracilinanus agilis
TATATATATATATATATATAAGATATTAGGGTTTAAAAAAATAAAAAAAGCTACTAGAAATAATCAACAACTTTAACAAAGTTTCAGGATACAAAATAAACCCACACAAATCATTGACATTTCTACATATTTCCAACACAATTCAGCAGCAAGAGTTAGAAAGAGAAATTCCATTTAAAATCACCACAGAAAATATAAAATATTTAGGAACCTATTTGCCAATTGTAAGAGTTTGAGTAAGCCTACATTTTGGAATTGACAGATGGAATGCTGAGAAAGGAAAAGAATGTCAGTTGGGCTGGGGGGCAAGGACTTCTGGGAAGAGACCAATGGATTTCTCTCTCACACTTGGGGCACAGCCAAGGAGGGAGGTGGATTTTGGGACTGCAGCACCTTCTAAGCTAATCTGAATGGTTTCTCTGGGACTTCAGTGAAGACTGACCCTGCCATTTGATCTCTATAAATTCCTTAACCTAGTGGAGAATATTGAATAGCCATTTCTTCACTTTTGGCCAAGGGGGTTCTGGACTTCTGGGGGAAGCTGGCTGCTGGGGATCACAAATCTTGCCTTGGACATTGCCTTACTATATTCCCTCATTATTTAGCTATAATTATAGGTTCAAGAGAAATACTTGGGGATTGGGTCAGAGAAACTGGGATTTAGGGAAATATCTGTTATTACCTTACCCAGTGAGGGACTGATAAAAGGGATTTCAAGAAATCATCCACACTCCCTTTTCCTGACACCCTCTTTCCTTGTCCCTTGATTAATTCGTTCCTGAATAAACCCTGTGGAATTGTCATTCAGTCAGATCTATATGATTGAGTTGGGAGGGAGAACGAAGGTATGGGTAGTGAGGGGAAAGAAAGAAGTCATCCATTTTGAAAATGGACCCAGCTGGGGATTGGGGAGGCTTCTGTGGGTACTGCCTGGCATGAACAACTTGTTGGAGTCTCATTTGTTCCCCTCAATAAAGAACCCTTTCCTCTAACTACCTAGCCCCAGCATGACCATCAGGGGAACCTCATTTTCCAGAAACCCTCATTTTGTCTCCATAGTAAGGAGGGGCAGTTGTGGAAAAGTATTGGCCCTTATTCAATATTTAGGGGATTACCTTACCACAGCCCATCATCACTCATTCACCCCCCCCTTCTTACATAAGACAAACACAAGAATTATATGCATACAACTACAAAATACTTTCCACACAATTAAAATTAAATCTAAATAATTGGAAAAACATTAATTGATCATGGGCAGGATGAACTAATATAATAAAAATGACAATCTTACCCAAATTAATTTACTATTTAGTGCCATACCTATCTAACCACCAAAAAAACTTTTTTTTTATCAAATTAGAAGAAATTAAAACAAGGTTCATATGGAAG
>NW_025379487.1:0-7833 GCF_016433145.1 Gracilinanus agilis
GAAAAACAACTGCTTGAACGCATGGGTCGGGGTGAACATGATTGAGGTTGTGGACTCAAAACTACCACACCAATGCAACCACCAACAATTTGGAAATTGGTCTTGATCAAGGACGCAAGACAAAACTAGTGGAAATGTGCATCGGCCATGGGTGGGGGGAGTGCGGGGGGCGAAGGGGAAAGGAGGAGCATGAATCATGTAATCATGTTAAAAATGAATATTAATAAATGTTTGAAAAAAATTGGAGCTGTTCAAAAGTGGGATAGACTGTCTTAACAAAAAAAAAAAAAAGAAAAGAAAAAAAATGAACCCTCTATCAGTCGAAGTTCTCAAGTGGAAGGTAAATAACTATTTGCCAGAGATAACAAAGGAAGCACTGCCCTGGTTCAGGTTTGAACAAGATCAATCCTGAGGTTGCTTCCAATTCTGAAACTGCATGATTCCCTATGATTCTGTTATTCTAAAGGCTTGTTTTTGTTGTTTTTTAATCAAGAGATCATCCAGCCAAAACTTCCAATTTCCTCCCTCCTGACCCAGTAGCAACACTGAGCAGGTTGCTGAAGGAATGGTTCACTGAGGAAAGAATGTTGAGTAGGTAAATAACTCTGATTTCTCCTATCATGCTTTCCTGTTCTTGGGGACCAGGGAAGTAGGGAGAGGGTAAGCCTAAGAACTAAATACATGAAATTTTCTAGTAACACTTATTTGGCCAATGGCTTCAGAGATTCACTAGCTTCCAATACTGGAATCCGAGAGTCTATTTATGCAACCACATATCATCACCAAGTTGCCAGGTGTATTTCTAACTCTGTTTTTCAGTGGCCTCAGGTTGGCTTGAAGTAAAAATTCCAAAGTATTCATAATCAAAGCAGTATGAGGGAGGGGCAAAAAGAAAGGTACAGCCTAGAGTTATTAAGTACCCCAAAAGCTGCTATAAAGTTTGCACTCACACTTCATCTCTATCTCATAGAACCTCTAGTTTCCTTCAAAACTCAGTTCAATATATCTCCTACATGAAAGCTTTCCTGATCTACACCAGCTGCAGTGTCTTCTTCCCTCAAAAATTTTTTACCATTTATTCATTTTGGGTCTATTATTAAAGTCTTCCTCAACAGAATTTAAACTCCTTGATGACAGGCATGATTTCACTTTTGTCTTCCTTTGTACTCCCATGACCTGGGACTGTACTGGGTACATAGAAAGCTCTTTATAAATACTTGTTGACTGTTTGATTGTTTGTCCTAGGGTTTATAAAGGTTGGTTTCTCCCAGTATCTCAAACCTAGATTCTCTATGGAATGAGTGTTCTGAAGGGAAAGGGAATTTCTTCTATAGGTTTTAATCCCTGAAGACTAAGCTATCTAGAAGGCATTAAGGTCTAAGATCCAGCTTTAATGACTCACTCAACATTACAGTGAATGCCAATATAAAAGGCAAGGAAAGAACCAAAGCCATCTGATGTTGGATACAGGGATTTCTCCAAAGCAAGAGCTACACCTGAGTAAACAAACTGAAACAGTTCAAGGATTTTTCATTCCTGGATCTCATCAAGGAGAATGTGGGACTTGCAAAGGGGAACAAAGGCAAAAGCTCCAGAATCAGTCCATAATTGTACCTGTAGAAAAGGGACATGTTCTAGGACATGAACCTGTAAAGGTATCTGGAATTCTGCCTCCTCCAATCCATGCAGTAATTCTAGACTCCCTAAGAAAGAAAGTGGCTAAAGCAATGTCATGTTTATCCAAAAAGGATTTGGCATTTCCAGGTAATGAATGATAAAGATCTAAATGATAAAGAAAGAAGATTAAAGGTATTGTTTAGAGGAGGGAATTTTTCAGAGCCCTTGATCTGGGGCTGGGTCTATGATCCCTGCTATTAGAAAGAGCAGAAGTTGAAGCTGATGCCATGAATGAAAGGCAAAGAGAAGGCAGCCCCTGGGAGTCTATGTTGGAGAATGTTATACAGCAACACTCATTAAAGAAGGGGCATCTGCTGTGGATTTTCCTAGAACAATAAGAAGTATGTTTATTTGATATAATCTTCTGAGAGGAGATATAGGCAGCCTTTGTTTGAACTGAAAGCCTGCCAGAGCAGCAGAAATGACTATGGCAAAGATTTGGAATGGGAAACAACAGCATTGCCAGATTATACTTATTGAGCTCCCCCTACTAGACTATAAATTCCATAAGATTAGAGTCTGTTTTTCCTTTATGTTTCCTTTATGTTTACATATTCCTGTAGAGATATAGATGATAGGAGTAATTTGGGCAAAGCTATAGGAAGGTAAAAAAAAAATTATAGGATTGTAGGACAAAGGTTACCTGTTCCACCCAGCTGCTTCATTATTACTAAGTGAGGCACCAGAGTGATTAGTATGTCTCTTGCACCAATAGCCAAGAGAATAATGGGAACTGAAAGAAATTTATTCAACATAACTCAACTGTCAATTAGGTCTGGGGGATGGGAGGGTTCAATTCCCTGGAAGGGACAAGTAAAGTCATTCAAAAAATGAATTTTATCTAGAGAATTTTTGTCATGCTGGCTGGGTATGGCTAATGGTTAGTGTCACAAAAGAGCTAGATTAGCCCTGAAGCTATTTCTTGACACCCAGAAAATCTATATCCTTTCTCCTGAGAGAGGACTTCACCTAGAAATGTACTTACATGTCTGTGGAAGAACAACTAATCAACCAATAAATATTTTGTAAGTACCTATTATGTGCCAGATATAATGCTAAGCTCTGGGGATACAAAAAGTGACTAAAGACAATCCTTGTTCTTGAAGAGCTCCTAATCTAATGAGCCAGACAACCAACAAATATGAGGGGGAACGTGGCAAAAAAGAGGAGAAGAAAGAAGAGGTAGAGCTCACATTAAAAGGGTAAAACTATATCTCCTAGTATATTTTAAATATTCTATACACAGTAAAGTGGATTCTCAACAAGGACAAGTAACTGGGTGTGTTTAATCTGGATAAGAGAAATCTTTGGGAAAATATGACCACTACCCACAAGTCTTATGGAATATGACTAAGATTGCTCTCCTTTGCCAAAGAAAGGAGAATTAGGAGCAATGGGAGAATGTTTCCAAGAGGTAAATAAATGATAGGTAAGTATAAAGAAAAATTTCTAAATATTTAGAGTTGTCCAAAACTAGAACAAGTTTACTGAAGAGGGAGTGATTGTGCTTTGTCTTTGAGCAGAGACTGGATGACCACATATTGGGGATCTTGTAGAAGATTCTTGTTCAGATATGGGAAAAATCAAATGAACTTCTAACATTCCTCCCATCTCAGAGATTCTGTGATTCTATATGTTTGCTGAATCGAATTAAAAGGACTTGAACTGAATCCCCATACTTCACATAGTCCTGAGCTCCTATTGTTACATTCGTTCTTTTTAAGTGAAGTAAATAAAAAAATCAAATTCATATGCTTTTTTTCCCCAAAGTCTACTAGAACCTTTAGTTTTTAAGCAGGACAGTGACCTAATCACATAGGTCCTCTAAAATGATTCATATAGCATTGTATAAGGATATTGGAGAGGAAAGAGAGGAGAGGCAAGACTATTGGGTAAGAGGGGGTGGATCATGTTTGAATAATTTAGCATAAGGCTAAGCATCCCAGATTATTATTTCTTTTTTAATGACTATAAGGGTGAAGAGGCTGGCAAGTAGCCCTTTGTTTGGCATAGGTAAAAGATCCCAAACCTTTTATTTTTCCTTCTGGTTATCTGATTGTTATTTCTTTTCCTCCTTATCCCAGAGGCTATGTCAGAGGGTTCCTATTATCCACTTTATTTTCTAGCAGAATTAAACTGGCTGGTATCACACAGCTTGAAGGCATCAGGAGGAACATAAAAAGAAGTCATTTAAGGCCTTGCCCTGTCAAGAGTAGTTGAGCCTCCATAGTGAACAAATGCCTCAGATGGTTGAATCTGGTTATTTTGCCCATCCATCTCATGCTGGCTAATACCTGGTAGAGAAGCAAATAGGAGAATGCCTAAGGTCCCTATTCTCTGTCCAATCCTTTTATTAAAAGCCAGGGTTCTGAGTTCCAGGGCTGTCAGTTGTGTTTTTGGAACAGGGCATTTGGATTTGAAGCAAAAAAACTGGAAGAATTTATAGCATTTAGGAAAAAACCAAACTGGCTTTATGACAGTGACATGGTGTATATCACACGGTGTCATCTCCTGAAGTTCATGCAAACTTGAGGTGAAGCTTCTGAGGATGCATCTCGAGGGAAAAGGATACCTTCATTCCAGGTGCAATTGCTGGCAGTAACCAGATGGGTGGTACTTATGTGCCTGGCACTCTATGGACTTGGCTTTTGCCATGAAGTGCAATGGGAACAGTGGTGGCAGAGGCTCTCCAGCTGATAGTTTAGAAGAAACTAGTGGAGTCAGTTAGCCAAAGTGGACAAATTGAGGGTGGCAGATTGAGATATATCTGTTTAGCTCAACATTCTGTTACTTTCCTAGTATGGAACCCAGAGCTTCCCCATTTCTGGAGTTGGTTGTGATTCTTATTGTTGTCTCTGCTTCCACTTCAGACACCAACTGGCCTTCCAGCAATGGTCCTCTCACTTCCCTCACTCATCAGCCTGGTTCTTGATTCATGATATTTGAACCATTACGCATAGAGGCAGAATTATTAAAAGTTGGGGGAAGAACAGTACACTCTAGTCAGTTCTACCAGAGGCCATATCTGTTGGGTGGATATCCCCAACTTGTAATTATGTACCTAAAACTCAATATTTCCTCTGAAATTCACATGAGGTACCATTTGATGGTAGCAGATTTCAAGAATAGGGTTTTTACTGTTATTTTTTGGTTTGGACTTGAAATTTTATCTTTGCCATGATCTCTTGGTAAGGAAATTCCCTTTACCAGTTAAAATCAGTAACTCATCTACAACCTATAGTCCCCAGAAACTGCTTGAGGGCACTGAGAGGTTAAATGATGTGACCTATCTATGGTCACAGATATTCTGTGTCAGGGATTGAACTTGAAGCCAGTCAGTCCTTCCTTATGTCTCCATATTACCTCTCAAGTTAGGCCTCTCAGGTTAGACTTACACTCGAGAACATAAGAGAGGGGTTGATCGAAAGTGCCAGTAACTGAATTCCAAAGGGATGAGCACTTAAAGTCCCTATCCCAGAAATCTAGTCACAGAAGACAATTTATGCCTCTCAACTGCTTGTGAAATTATACTGGAGAAAGTAAAAAATAATGACTTCACACTGCATTCCAATGTAGACATCAAAATATATTCAAGATTCAATAATCCTACACTTTGTAATATCAAAAATATGTTTCCAAGACCATATTCACCAGTTTCCCCACATTGCAATTTCTCCACATTGCTTTCCTTCCTTGCCCCACCCAACCCCAAAATTGGACCCACATGTTGCTACTTAAGGAAAGCCTATTGTCTTTTTCCTCCCAAACATGCCCCCACCCCCTGAAAAAGGGATTTGGCATTCTGAGTGCCCAATATTAATCTTAAATTTGCTATTTCTAGAACATAATACAAAAGAACTAAAATGACTGTAAATCACAAACATTCTCTGTATTATTTCCTTTGGCCAGATGATTCTTAGCATCACTTCTGAGAAGTGATAACCTCTTCTACTTAGTTCTCAAATCCAGGCAAAAGAGCAACAGGGACTGAAGAAATATCCAAATGTTGGCTCAGGTGCTAGTGTTCCACTATCTTCCAGCAGCAACATGCTATTTATTTGAAACAAATGGAAGTGCAATGATAGGAAACAAGAACAATTATAGTGAAAACAACCACAGGTGACTCTGATCAAATGCCCAAGAGAACAATTATTATGGAATGACCCAAAAAGCAGGAAATTCCAAGATCCATACCATGTTCCCTTCTAATAAGAGATGACCTTTACATATTCAATACATGTAATGAGAGTCCAAATGGTAAGAGAGGGAGTGATTAAGTTTTTGAATGATTAATTTAAAAGTTGCTGATTGATAAACAAAGAAAGTTTGATTCACTCTTCACAGTGAGTGAAGGGCAGTTCTAGACAGAAGCCAAGCTAAGGGGAAAGGAAATAAAAAAAGAAAGGAAAGAAAATTCTACATGGATACAATAGAAATTACCTTTCTTAATGGCTAATGGTCCCCACTGCTGAGTTAGTTGTTTTAGTTTGGCTATATCCAAAGGAATTTGTATAATACGGGCACAGGCAAAATTCATGTCCTTCATTATTTTGTTTGTTTTTTTTTTTTTTAACTCCAGGTATCTTAACTGTTCTTCACACTATAAAGGCATCACTTAACAAAAATATATGAATATATACATTTTATCTTTCATGTTTCTATTTATCAGTTCTCTTTGGAGGTGGACATTCACAAGTCATTCTTCAAATATTAATTCTGTAGCTATATATAATGTTCTCTTGGTTACTCTTTTCATTCTTCATTATTTCATGTAGATCTTGCCAAGTTTTTTTTTAATTAAACTGTATATCATTTGAGTAGTATTCCATGTCCTTCATGATATCCAGGGTGATGTCTTGACTTGGTCACAAATTGGATTTAAGTGAGACAGAGTTGCCCAGAGTCATCAACCTCACTCTTCCAGAGTCATCAAAGACCTGATCTATGTCCATTCATAGAAGTAGAAAGATTTTTCATTCCCCTTCTCTTTTTCTTACAAGTTCATCCCTAGCAAGGTTTTCAAGTCTTGACCAAAGGGAGTAACTAAACCTTTCCTTGAGTATCTGGGTCCTGTCCTCTTCAGGGTCTGTTATACAGGCCAATACAGTCCCAGTGAAGTCCAAATAGACCCAGTGCATAATCTGAGGTAAGAGTGAGCCAGGAGAAGATTGTCAAGTATAAAAAGTCTGTTCTGGAACTCTTCCAGAGTTCCAGGAAGCTTCCATTTTCACAACCACAATTTATAGAGCAATTTAAATTTATTTATTGAGCAATTTAAAACTTGCATTTATGCCTCAAGACAACCCTGGGAGATAGCTTCTATAGATATTAATACTTCCATTTTACAGATAAAGAAACTTCAATTGAGGAAAGATGAAGTAACTGTCAAGGTTACACAGTTAGTGTCAGAAATAAGATTTGCACTCAGAGTTTCCTGACCTCATATCCAACACAATTGCCCCATCCCTTATGCAAACTGTATGTTACTTTCTCTTCCATTTGTCTGCTAAAAACCTATTCTCAAGAAGAAATCTTGGGAATCCATTCATACTGAGTGAAGCATATATAATTAATAAGACACTCCCTAACATTACTAAGTTTATAATTTTCAAAAGTTATAGAAGTTAAATGGCAAACAAAGAGTGATTCATTGTGGATTAGATGACCTCTGTAAAATGATGCTTAGGAACTCAGGAATGTAGAGGTCACTAGGGGCTAGGATGCTTCAGTAAGAATATGTATGTGTGGAGAAAGGTGAGGACCAGTAGAATGACCCAATAGAAACCCTGGGAACTAGTGGCTTAGGGGATGTTTTTCCTAGACAGCAGCAATGTACTGGTGGAGGATCATGAGACGTGGTTGGTTTCAGAAGGTGTGTCCTTCCAGGAATAATGGACATACTTCTACTTGGCAGAACTTTTGGGAAAGCCCTATTTATCCTATACTACTCATGTTACTCCTTAAGTAGCTTTGTATTTCTCCCATTCCCTAAATAAGTTCCTTCTCACAAAAATTTCCTCCATATACTTGAGGGCTTGTTCATCAGTTTAAATTTGACATGTCTGAGTAAATAAAATGCATTTATATTAACAAAAGGGAGGGAGGAGGAGGAGAAGGGAGGAAGGAAGGAAGGAAGGAAGGAAGGAAGGAAGGAAG
>NW_025379488.1:0-2818 GCF_016433145.1 Gracilinanus agilis
TCATAGATAAACAGACCTGTATGAAAATATTTATAGCTGCGCTTTTTGTGGTGGCAAAAAACTGGAACATGAGGGTATGCCTTTCTATTGGGGTATGGCTGAACAAATTGTGGTATATGCTGGTGATGGAATACTATTGTGCTCAAGGGAATAAAAAACTGGAGGAATTCCATGTGAACTGGAAAGACCTCCAGGAATTGATGCAGAGTGAAAGGAGCAGAACCAGAAGAACATTGTACACAGATACCAATACACTGTGGTAAAATAGAATATAATGGACTCTTGTACTAGTAGCAATTCAATGACCCAGGTAAATTCTGAGGGATTTCTGGAAAAGAGCACTACCCACATTCAGAGGAAGAACTGCAGGAGTGGAAACACAGAAGAAAAGCAACTGCTTGAACACATGGGTTGAGGCGGACATGACTGGGAATGTAGACTCGAAACTACCACACCAATACAACTATCAACAGTTCAGAAATAGGTCTTGATCGATGAAACATGTTAAAACCAGTGGAAATGCGCATTGGCTATGGGGGGGTGGAGTTTGGGGAGTGGGGTGAAAGGGAAAGTAAGAGCATGAATCATGTAACCATGTTAACTTTTCCAAAAAAGAAATAAAAATTATTAAATGCTAAAAAAAAAGAATGAAGGGAGAAAACCCTAATAAATAAATAAATGAACAAATAAGTAAATAAGTAAATAGATAGATAAATAGATAAATAAAAATATTAAATAAAAAATTAAATTTAATTAAATTTTAAAAATAACACATGTCTAGATCTTATCCACTTTCCTCAAAATTCAAAGAAATTAACCCCTTTGTTTTATTGTACAAATTTTGCCCATTGTAGCCTTTAAAATTTATTCCTGTTTAATTTGCACTTTTAAACATATATAATAATTCTATTTTCAAAACTAAGTGATATCCAATAAAACAGTAAACAATGTGATCTTTTAGTTTAAAAAAATGAAGGGAAAGGCCAGCAGGGCTCAAAGTTACCTTCCCTAATACAACAGGAATACTATACAATCTGGGGTGTTAGGATGTCTAAGGAAAGTCTGTACTCCATATCAAAACTAGATTTGAACGCAGGACTTCTTATTTGTAGGCCTGCTTCTCAATCCACTGAGCCAACAAGCTGCCCTTATATAGGGGTAACCCTCCCTTGTTGTAAAACTTAGTTCTTATGAATTTCATCTTCCATGTTTCGGACACTGACATATCTCCATAGTGCCCTTCTCTGCCATTTCCATTGTGACAGGAAGGGGTAGAGTCCTCCCATCTCTAACTCCAAATCCCTTTCAATCCATTTCTCTTTCTACTCTCCCTCTTGTATCTCCAGACTCCTGCCAGTTCTAATTTCCAACAATAGGACCATGTCCTATCTGGGTTGGCACAATTGTGGTATGAAGAAAATAGTATTTGTTCCCCTCCTACCTTGATGGTATTCTATCTCTCTTTGCCTCATTCTTCCCCAAGAAGATATATTCTCTCTGTCCTTTTTTGCTCTAAAGAAAGAATATACTCTATGCTAAAAATCAGACTCCTCTCTGTACAAACTGGCTGTTTGCTGTTTGTTTTCAGTATGTAGGTGAATACTTACAATCACCCCTGCTGGATGATTTTATATTTAGTCTTCTGAAGAAACTACCCAAATATCCAAAACATGATGCAGTTGAAGCATCAGACTTGTTGAAACTGATTCTGGAGATGGATATCAATCATGTGGCCAAGGTAAGAGACTTGGTTAATGATAACAAAGGACTCGTTCACTTTTTTATTTGGGGGTGATGGGGTCCTCCATAATGCACATCTTCCTCTCTTATATCCTTGTTATTTAGTCATTTCTGTCATAGCCAATTCTTTGTAGCCCTATTTGAGTTTTTTTTTGGCAAAGATACTAGAGTGGTTTGCCATTTCCTTCTCTAGTTCATTTTTATAGGTGAAATAATGGAGGCAAATAGAGTTAACTGGCTTGCCCAGGATAACATAGCTAGTAAATATCTGAGGTTAAATTTGAACTCATGGAGATGAGTTTTCCTGATTCCACAGTGAGTGCTCTATCTACTTTGCCACCTAGTTGCCTTCTTCCATCCTGACCAGTTGTTATAACTCATAGGATGATAGATTTAGAGATATAAGGGTCATCGAATGCCCTTCCTATTTATCTGAAGAAACTGCGAACCAAAGAGGTCATGCAATTTACCCTGGTCACACAGCTCATAGTCATTTGGGATAGAAGGCATTCACAGATTTCCTGACTGTGAGTGATGTTGCCTTTCATTGATCTATTCAGAAATATAAATGATAAAATATCAGTGATAAAAGGGTAATAAATTGCAGAGCAGTCAAGAAGAATGAAAATTGACAAAGAATCATTAAATGTAGAAGGAGGACTTCCAGTTAAGATGGTGGCAGAGTAAGGAGCAGCTGCTCGATCTCTCCTAACTGAAACATACAGGACTCCTCAAAGGGACATAAAAACAAGTCCAGACGAATGAGGGAACCTCACAACAGGGTGCAGCATTGAAGGTACGCGGAATCGGGGCATTTCCATGCTATAAAGGGGTAAAACAGCTCTCACTAAAATGCGAGAGGAAGAGGCCCATCCACCCCCACACACACCACGCACAGCGCCAAGGCCAACACACGGGAGTGAAAACAGGATTGGGGCAACCAGTAAATCACTAGCAGCCCCAGGGCTTGTACCTGAGAGCTGCAAGACATGGGACCCCAGGTGGCTGGGGGGCACACACGGACATTCCCAAGGGATTGGCGTGTGAAGACATTGCCCTAGGCAGGAACAAAGATCTA
>NW_025379489.1:0-5084 GCF_016433145.1 Gracilinanus agilis
GTTGCTGAGTTAAATTACAGGGGCCTGGGCAGAATGATTAACAACCCTCATGCTTTTCTGCATCCCAGTCATTACTCACTCCAAACCTGGGGCTTCTCGGTTACATAGCCTAGTTCAGGCCGACCATTTTTTCCATTGACTGAAAACACATTCTGACTGAAAACAAACTTTGGATCCCCGAGGCTTGGCAGGCCCTGGGTCCTTCTCCATATTTAATCAACGGGAAGCTAAACACTTTCAGTCTGTGATGGCTCATTTGGACGGGGGCTTAGGGCTTTTGCTCGGTGCCAGATATAATAACTCTCCCCTCTCTTTTCTGAGGCCTATTTTATAATTTTGCTGTTTTTCAATGTCAGGCCCATCTTTTGAAGAATTTTTATTGGATTTCCTGCTAGACTTCAACGAGGATTTTTCTTTCTTTGGCAGAAATATCAAGCAGAACAGGGGAAAAACTCAATCATCCTCTTGGAAAGTGGGGGGAGGGGACGATTGTGAGCTTGGAGCCCTTTGTTTGCTCACAAACATGTTCTCATTCTGAGTGAGCTGGAGCCCTGCTGCCAGTTGGGCCCTCCTAACCTTTGACTCATGGGGAAAACAGACAGGGTCAAGACAAATGGTGGGGAGTCATAGGAAGTCAGCTCAGGCTGGAGAGGGGAATGCAGGAGATTGGAGGACAATGTGTGGAGATGGGCTATGGGTGTTTCCATGCCTACATCCAGGGCGTTAGTGGCAGAGGAGATGGGATGCAGTTTTCACTAGGGTTTGGTGGTTGGTGGTGTGGCAAAGATTTGCATCCAGCACCCAGGAAGCAAGGATGAAGTTCCTAACACTAACCCCCAGGCCCTTAGGCATCAGTGAGAAACCCCTGAGTTTGGAGGGGTTAATGGAGGCCACAAAATGGATAAAGAGATCCTTCATTTGTTCCCAACTGACTGTCTAATTAAAATCAATGAGTATTTATTAAGAGTTTGCTATGCAAAAAAAAAAGAGAGAGAGCCTACTATGTACTAAAAGGACTACTACAGCGTACTAAAAGTAGGGTCTGTTCAGTTTAAAAAATTCCCATCCTTAGTTCTTCATTGTTCCCAGGCCAGAGAACATTCTGCTCAGGAAAGGGAAAGGTGGTGGGGGAAGAGGCTGATTAGGGAGGGAGAGACACACACTAGCTTGTGCAGTGTTCCTTTTTAACCTCTCTCAGTCTCTTCTCTCAGCCATGTTCTCAGACTTGCTTGAGTTGAGTTGTCTTTTCTCTGTGAGATGTTTTTATTTTCTATTTCCTAAACACCAAACAATTTTCTGTGAGGGACATTATCCAGAGATTAGATATGCTTCTTTGTCCAGTGTGAAAGACGTAGCATCCCCTACAAAGTTTCTTTCTTTTTCTTTTGAAGTATGCTATAACTACATTTCTCATCTCCCTACTCCCTTGCACCTCCGCCTAATTTTTTGCAGTTGAGGTTACCTACAGAGTTGGGGTAGGAAAGAGGAATATATTTAGGGAGGTAGCTAATATTCAAAAGGACAGCATCCAGATTGAATCTAATAAGATTAAGTTAACTAGATAAATGTAAAATCCTAAATTCAGATTCTTAAAAACAAATATAGCATGGGAAGGAGATGAAAGCAGACAGCAGTTTGGATGGAAAAAATATGGGGATTTTAATGGATTAAAATTTTAATGTGGAGGCAGCTAGGTGACTCAGTAGACTGAGGTCCAGAGAGGGGAGGTCCTGTTCAAATCTGACTTCAGATACTTCCTAGCTGTGTGACCCTGGGCAAGTCACTTAACCCCCATTGCCCAGCCCTTATTGCTCTTCTGCCTTGGAACTGATAGCTAGTATTGATTCTAAGATGAAAGATAAGAATTTAAAAATAAGATAAAACCAATGCTAGTCAGCCATGTAGCAAAAGAAGAAACTAAAAAAGCTAATTTGATTTTAGGTTTCAATAGAGATAAAGTGTCGAGATGGAAGGAAGTTAAAATCTCAGTGTCCTTGTTCCTAATCAAACTACATTTAGAATATATATTATGCCTAGTTTCAGGTACTACATTTTAGGAAGGCCACTGACAAATGTCCCTAAGTAGGTTGCCATATGTAAGAGAGTATTTGACTTGTTCTGCCTAAGAACTAGAACCCACCAGTGACCAGAGAACATCACAGAAAGACAGATTTCAGTTTAATAAATGAAGAAAAGTTTCATAACTATTAAAGATGTCTAAAAGAAAAATGGTCACCTCGGGAGGTAGTACATTGCGCATCACTGAGAATCTTTAAGTAGAGACTGATTGGCCACCTGTCAGGGTTATTATTCAGATATGAGTTGGACTAGACAACATCTGAGGTCCCTTTTCAGCTCTTGAGATTTTATAATTCTATGACCTAATCTCTTTCCAACAGGATCTGTCCTCTGATGAGAAAATAGCCCATCACGCAATAGACTAGCTTCCCAGACCAGATTCCCTGGGACTATCTTGATTTAGAGCTCAGACATCTATTTTGGCCCAGAAACTAGTTGACCTACATAAAGAAATGTGAACAAATTCCTTTAAGGGTCAGACCCCCAGGATTACATTTGCAGAGTTGCCAAGCTATTGTTTCCTTGGACACGTAGTTTTCTCTTCAAGCAGAAAAAAATACAAAAATCAATAAATCAATTTATTGAAAATGCAATAGAAGGGTTCTTATCCTTCAGAGAACTTACCTTCCAAATTGGGAAAATAGAATTAATGTAGCCATGAAACTACAACTATATCTAGTGAAATGTCCTTAAGGTACAGATTGGGTACAGGATTTAATTGGAATCTAAACTCCCAGATGAATGAATTTTTCCTATCAATACAAGTTGGCACCTTCTTTGCAATTTTCAGTCTTAGAGAGCTACTAGAATGTTCTAGAACATTTGAGAAAGGAAATGACTACCCCAGGGTCACAAAACTTGGATGTATTAGACATGCAATTTGAACCTAGTTCTTCCTGACTCTAAAGTTGCCTTTCTCCCTTTCCTATGCCACACTGCCTGTTTGAGCTCAAGGACAATTTCCCTTTTGTCTTTGCATTCCCAGGACCCCATACAATACTCTGAACTTAGTAGGTGTTTTAAATCTATCTTTTGAGCTAAACTTGGAAAACTAAGTTGCTAAATTGTACAAAAGAGACAAAAAATACTTCAGGAGTTCAGCTGCCATGAAATCAATGAAGTTTAGAATAGTCAAGGAAAAGAGGATTCCTGGAGAAAGTAGGGTCAGAGCTTTAAAGCACAGGCAGAATTTGGTTAGACAGCTGATTGGTCACTTAGGTAAAGAAGCAAGTAAAGGGCACTCCAGGAATGAGATGAACAAAGAATGGAGAGTGGGAATTAATATAATATTATTGGGGCAGTGAAAAAGGAGGCCTGGTTAGAGGGTCACAATCATCTAGCAGGAAAGCAATGGAAATAAGTTTAGATCCCTAGAACAAGGTCAGATTATCAATAACCCTATATAGTACCTTGCAGAAGGCATATTTATTTCTCCCTAGTGTGGCCATCACCCATCTACCGCCCATCCCTTCACCCTCCTCAGATTTGTCCTCTATTAAACATGACCCCCAGTTGTAATTGACCTGTGAAATAGCTCTTCTATTCACCCCCCACTAAAGGTGTTTTCCTTCCCACTTCCTACCACATCCACAGTCATTGCCAGCTGAATTTATCCTGCAGAAGACTGGGTACAGGTAACAAGACCAAACCTAGTTTGGCCTGGTGATTCAGTCAACTGGCCCGGGGACAGAGTCCTACACTTTGAGTGGCTTCATCCAAAACACTCATTTTCCCCACCCATACCCACTAGCCTCCAAGTGATCTACCCTGGCTACCCATCGGATTTAAGCCAAAGAATACCTAGGGTGAGGCTAGAAATGGGTAAAAGGGCAGGGGAAGCCACCTCTAGCCCAGTCTGAATTCTAGGAATTCTAGGAAGTTCCTGATGAGGCTGGAAAAGGAAAAAATAGTAAAAAACCCTGGGGAAATTCTAAAGGGCATCTGAGGCCTCTCTGAAGCTTCCAAGAGATTGGCACCTGGGTCTGAATTTTATCTGTCTTGGAGGGTTGAACATAGGGTAATATGGTAGAATATCCCTGAACCTGCTGCCATGTTAGATATATTTTTGAGTAAATTGTCACTCATCCTTCATGCCCTTCCTACCAATGATCTCTGGGCTTACTTCACTTGCCCTGTTTTAAACAACGATGATCCCTGCCCTTCTCTTTTTAATAGAGTGTGGTATAGGGATAAATGAAAACTTCAGGAGCTGCCAGCTCTTCAGAGAAAGGGTGTGGTTATTGTTATTACTGTTAATCCTAATACCGACAATAATAATGACCTTGTTATTCAGCCTCTAAAAACAAAGGGCTTCTCCTCTCATGAACCGCCCTTTGTTCCTTGTCAAACAATTTAAAGGGAGGTGTGTTCTTCAGAGGGTGAGAGGGACAGTTTGGCATCCTGTCTGCCTCACCTAAAGAAAAAATGGTCCACTTTTGAAAAGCTGTATAATACTGTGGAAAGAACGTTGAATTTGCAGTCTGGGGGACTTGGGTTTATCCTAGTTCTGCCACTGATTAGCTGGGTAACTTTGGAAAAGCTCATCTGGGCCTCCAATTCCTTATCTGTCCAAAGAAAAGATTAAACTACATGGCATCTAAGGTTTATTCCAGTACTAAGTCCTAACCCTTTCCCCTGACCTCCATATGAAGTACAAGCTGGTTTCTGTGAGTTCAGGATAAAAATGGGAGATGTCAGTCCCCACTAGAGTCATTTTCCACTCTCTCCACAGCCTTCTACTGTTTTCAGAACCAAGTCTACTGGCTTCCAACCACCAAACCCTAGATTTTCCAAAGGAATTCTGTTTCCATTTCCCACCTTGAAAAAGCATCATAAACACTGGCTCATTTCCCTCACTCTATTATAACCTCAATGTTAGTATCTTGATTGGTTACCATATGGCATTAAAATGGACCCCATTCTCTACTCTCTTGATTTTAATTATGTTCTTATGAGAATGAGGACAGGCTGGTCCCCTGGACGTGTCAGTTCAAATCTCTCCAACT
>NW_025379490.1:0-7631 GCF_016433145.1 Gracilinanus agilis
TTTTCTTTAAGGGACCAAACAAGTTCAATCAATTTGTATGCCTAGAAGAAAAGAAGATATTGAAAAATATTAAAAATTGTTATTACCAAAAGGGTAACTAGAAGAAGTTTACATATAGGGAACAGGGAAAAACTGTATAGGAGGAAATGTCAAGCAAAAAAAATACACACACACACACACACACACACACACACACACACACACACAAAACCGGGCGGGGGGGAGGAGAAGGTAATAATGAGAAAAATAGGAAAACAAACAAACAGGAATAAATTTATATTCCATAAAGAAGCGGGTGGGACCAACAGGGAAATATAACAATAACTGTAAGAGTAAAGAGGTTAGAGAGAGGAAATATTCAAAACTTAAGTGTATTTAAATCAGCTTAAAGAGGGGAAAACAATCAGATCCATTAGGGCAGATAATTGATTCAAGCCCTATAGAAAAGTAGAAGGGTAACAAACGGGCTGGCAGGGAGTGAAGCAATCCTAGGGAGGGAGAGGGCTTGGGGGGGGGGAGAGGAGTAGCTTTAAAGAACAATAAGAGGGGAATAAGAAGGGAGACGGGAGAAATGTAAGTACAACAAGTGAGGGGAGTATAGTATCTCATTAAAAATAAAACACTGGTATAGAAGGAAATATTGAAAGAAGAAAGTGCAGGACAAGGAGAATCAAAATGTCTGGGAATACGGAGTTGATAATTATAACTAGCTATTCATCTCTTTTGTACCTAGTTATTCTATCTGATCTCTTCTATGTATTCTAACTTCTATTCATCTATCTTTTTATCTATGCATTCTGATCTGTGTTGTAGTGTAAGTATTCTAATCTATACATCTATACTTTCTATCTGTTCTCTGAGCCCTCTCTCTTCCATCAATTCCATGTGTTCCATGTGTAGTATCTCTCTATCATTATAGTCTGCTTGTTCCATCTCATCTATCTGATCTGTGAGCTCACTTTTTCCATCTCTGTGCTCTATCTCTTCTATGTGTTCTTTTAATCATTCCTTCTATTTTTAGTATCTGTATGTTCTATTTGATCTCTCTGTCCTAACCAGTCTACATATTCTGTGTGGTGTCTAATTTATCTATTCTATGAGCTTCATTTCTTTCATCTATTCTATCTGTTCTAAGTTCTCTCTCTTCTATGTCCTCTACCTCTTCCATCTATTCTGTTATATCTTTCGTATGTGTTGTATTCTCTGGATTCTATCTATACATTCTACATATTCCATCTAATCTATGTGACTTACCTCTTCCCTTTATTCTACCTGTTCTGTGTTCTACCTCTGCCATTTATTCAAACTTTTCTAACTACTGTGTCTGTCTCTTATCTGTTCTTTGTGTTCTATCTCATCTATTCCATGTGCTCTGTCTATTGTTATCTATTCTGTGAGCTCACTCTCTTCCATCTCTGTGTTCTATCTCTTCTATGACTTCTTCCTATTCTATCCATCTGTCTTTAGTATCTATATTTCTATCTTATCTCTCTGTTCTAACCATTCTACATGTTCTATCTATTTGATGTGCTCTCTCTGTTCCTTGTGCTCTACGTATTCCATCTATTCTCGATAACTGTCCATCCACCTTTTCTATCTGTGTTCTATCTGATTTTTGGGTTCTTTCTACTCCGAGTCTTATCTATTCCATCTGTTCTATGAGCTCTCTTACATCTGTGTTCTATCATCTATCTTTAGTATCTATATGTTCTATGAGCTCTATCTTTTCCATCTATTCTTTTTGTTCTATTTCTTCTATCTGATCCTTGTTCTATCTATCCTTCCTTTTAAATGTGCTCTACCTTTTCATTCTATACGAACTTATTCTACCTCTTCATCTCTTTTGTATCTACATGTTCTATCTGATCTCTTCTATGTATTCTAAATTCTATTCATCTATCTATGAATTCTGATGTGTTCTAGTCTATGTATTCTAATCTATACATCTATGAGTTCTAACTGTTCTCTGAGCTCTCTCTTCCATCTATTCTATGTGTTCTGTGTGTACTACCTATCCATCTGTTTATTCTGTCTGTTCCATCTAGTCTATTTGCCCTGTGAGCTCTCTATATTCCATCTCTGTGTTCTGTCTCTTCTATGGGTTCTTTTTATTCAATCCTTCTATTTTTTGTATCTATATGTTCTACTTGATCTCTCTGTCCTAACCAGTCTACATGTTCTGTGTGATGTTTAATTTATCTATTCTATGAGCTTCATCTCTTCCATATACTATATATTCTCTATTTCTCTCTCTTCTATGTGCTCTACCTCTTCCATCCATTTGAATATATCTTTTGTATGTGTTGTATTCTCTGGGTTCTATCTCTACATTCTACATGTTCCATCTACACTATGTGATTTACCGCTTCCCTTTATTCTACCTGTTCTGTGTTCTACCTCTTCCATCTATTCAAACTTTTCTACCTACTGTGTCTGTCTCCTATCTGTTGTTTGTGTTCTCCTCATCTATCTATTCTATGTGCTCTGTCTATTATTATCTATTCTGTGAGCTCACTCTCTTCCATCTCTGTGTTCTATTGCTTCTATGACTTCTTCCTATTCTATCCATCTGTCTTTAGTACCTATGTTTCTATCTGATCTCTGTTCTAACAATTCTACTTGTTCTATCTATTTTATGTGCTCTCTCTGTTCCATGTGCTCTACATATTCCATCTATTCTCTAAAACTGTTGTTATACCTTTTGTATCTGTGTTCTCTCTGATTTGTGGGTTCTTAATACTCCGGGTGTTATCTATTCCATCTGTTCTGTGAATTTTCTTCCATCTGTGTTCTTTCATCTATCTTTAGTATCTATATGTTCTATGAGTTCTATCTTTTCCATCTATTCTATGGGTTCTATTTCTTCTATCTGTTCTGTGTTATATCTATCCTTCCTTTTTAATGTGCTCTACCTTTTCTATCTATTCTAACTTGTTCTAGCTCTTCCTCTCTTTTGTATCTAGTAATTCTATTTCATCTGTTCTCTCTGTTCTAATTTCTAGTCATCTATCTTTTATCTATGTATTCTGGTGTGTGTTTGAGTGTATGTATTCTAATCTATACATCTATAGGTTCTATCTGTTCTCTGAGCTCTCTGCCTTTCATCTATTCAGTGTGTTCTATGTGTAGTGTATCTCCGTCTTTATAGTCTGCTTGTTCCATCTCGTCTATCTAATTTGTGAGCTCACTCTCTTCCATCTCCATGTTCTATCTTTTCTTTGGGTTCTTCCTATTGTTTCCATCTATTTTAGTATGTATATGTTCTATGTGATCTCTCTGTCCTAACCAGTCTACATGTTCTGTCTTGTGTAATTTATCTGTTCTATGTATGACCTCTGTCTTCCCATCTATTCTATCTGTTCTGTGTTCTTCATGTTCTATGTGTTCTACCTCTTCAGTCTATTATGTTATATCTTTTGTGAATGTTGTATTCCGTGTTCTATATATCCATTCTACAAGTTATATAAATTCTATGTGTTTTACCTCTTTCATTTATTCTACCTGTTCTAATTTCTAGCTCTTCCATCTATTCTAGCTGTTCTATCTTTGCGTCTGTGTTCTTTCTGTTCTTTGAGTTATATCTCTTCTATCTATTCCACGTACTCTATCTATTGTCATCTCTTCTGTGAGTTCACTCTATTCCATCTCTGTGTTCTATCTCTTCTATATGTTGTTCCTATTATATCCAACTCTTTTTAGAATCAATATTTCTATCTGATCTCTTTGTTCTAACTATTCTACATGTTCTATCTATTCTATGTGCTCTGCATATTCCATCTTTCTCTATAACTGTTCATCTACCTTTTGTATCTGTGTTCTATCTGATTTATGGGTTCTTTCTACTCTGAGTCTTCTCTATTCCATCTGTTCTATGAGCTCTCTTACATCTGTGTTCTATCATCATCTATCTTTAGTATCTATATGTTCTATGAGCTCTATCTTTTCCATCTATTCTATGTGTTCTATTTCTTTTATCTGTCCTGTGTTCTATCTATCCTTCCTTTTTAATGTGCTCTATCTCTTCATTCTATTCTAACTTGTTCTAGCTATTCATCTTTATATCTACATGTTCTATCTGATCTCTTCTATGTATTCTAAATTCTATTCATCTATCTTTTTATCTATGTATTCTGATCTGTGTTATACTTTATGTATTCTAATCTATATATGTGTGTGTTCTATCAGTTCTCTGATTCCTCTCTCTTCCATCTATTCCATGTGTTCTATGGGTACTATCTATCTATCTTTATATTCTGTTTCTTCTATCTAGGGTATTTGATTTTTGTGCTCCTTCTCTTTTATCTCTGTGTTCCATCTCTTCTATGGGTTCTTGCTGTTCTTTCCATCTATTTTTGGTATCTATATGTTCTATGCGACCTCTCTGTCCTCACCAGTTTACATTTTCTGCGTTTTGTCTGATTTATCTTTTCTTTGAGTCCTATCTATTCCATCTAATCTATCTGTTCTGTGTTCTCTTTCTTTTATGTGTTCTACCTGTTCCATCCATTTGATTATATCTTTTGTATGTGTTGTATTCTCTGGGTTCTATCTCTACATTCTACATGTCCCATCTATTCTATGTGATTTACCTGTTCCCTTTATCCTACCTGTTCTGTGTTCTACCTCTGCCATCTATTGAAACTTTTCTAACTACTGTGTCTGTCTCTTATCTGTTCTTTGTGTTCTATCTCATCTATTCCATGTGCTCTGTCTATTGTTATCTATTCTGTGAGCTCACTCTCTTCCATCTCTGTGTTTTATCGCTTCTATGATTTCTTCCTATTCTATCCATCTGTCTTTAGTATCTATATTTTTATCTGATCTCTGTTCTAACCATTCTACATGCTCTATCTGTTTTATGTGCTCTCTCTGTTCCATGTTCTCTACATATTCCATTTTTTCTCTAAAACTGTTCATCTACCTTTTGTATCAGTGTTCTATCTGATTTATGGGTTCTTTCTACTCTTTGTGTTATCTATTCCATCTGTTCTGTGAGCTCTCTTACATCTGTGTTCTGTCATCTAGCTTTAGTATCTATATGTTCTATGAGCTCTATCTTTTCCATCTATTCTGTGTTCTTCCGTTCCTTTTTAATCTGCTCTACCTCTTCATTCTATTCTAACTTGTTCTAGCTATTCATCTCTTTTGTATCTAGTTGTTTCATCTGATCTCGTCTATGTATTTTATCTTCTTTTCATTTATCTTTTTATCTATGTATTCTGATCTCTATTCTAATCTGTGTATTCTAATCTATACATTTATGTGTTCTATCTGTTCTATGAGCTTTCTCTCTTCCATCTCTTCTGTTTTATGAGTTCTTTGTTCTATCCATCTCTTTTTGAATATGTATTCTAATGTTCTATCTATTCTATGTGTTCTATCTATCTATTCCATACATTCTAAGCATTCAGTGTCTTCTATCTGTTCTATGACTCCACCTCTTCATCTATTCTACCTGTAATGTGTTCTATTTTTCTCTATGCTCTACCTTTCCCATCTATTCATTTACTTCTGTATCTCAGTGTTCTAGCCATGAATGTTCTATCTCTTCTAGGCTCCATGTGTTCTATCTATTCTTTTGTTTTTTTCTATACATTCTTACTGTTCTATGTGGTCTTCCTCTTCCATCTACTCTAACTTTTCTATCTATCGATCATTTGTATCTATATGTTCTATCTTACCTCTGTTTCCTATCCATACTAAGTAGTCTATTCTATGTGTTTATTCTTTCCATTCTATGTGTTCTATCTATTCTTTGCATTCCATTTTTAGCTATCATTTATGTCCTATCTGTTTCATCTATTGTGTTCTGTGTTCTATCTGTTCTATGTGAATCTTGTCTTTGTGTTTTCTCCATTCTGTGTTCTATTTTTTCTAACAATCCATGTATCTGTCCTTTTCTGTGTGTCCTCTCTGTTCTCTATCTTTTCATCTATTCTGTTTTAGGTTATATTTTTTCAACCTATACATCTATGTGTTCTAAACATTCTCAATGCTCTGCCCCTTCCATCTCTTCTAACTGTTCTATCAATCTATATATTCTGTTTGTTCTGTGTTCTGTCTATTCTGTGGTGTCTGTTCTATGAGCTCCATCTATTTTATCTGTTCTATGTGTTCTGTCTATCCATTCCTTATGTTCTAATATTAATGTTCTAGGTGTTCTGTCTGTCCATCTATTTATCCATGTGTTATATCTATCCATTTATATGTTCTATGTTTTTTATTTCCCTTGCTATTCTTGATCTTTTGTTATTCCAAATTAACTTTGTTATAGTTTTTTCCTAATTCAGAAAAAAGTTTTTTTGGTAGTTTAATAGATATGGCGCTAAATAGGTAAATTAATTTGGGTAGAATGGTCGTTTTTATTATGTTAACTCATCCTACCCATGAGCAATCAATGTTTTTCCAATTGTTTAGATCTAGTTTTATTTGTTTGTAAAGTGTTTTTTACTTGTTTTCATTTAATTGCTGTGTTTGTTTTTAATGTTCTAGGTTTTCTGTCTGTCCATCTATTTATCCATGTGTTATATCTATCCATTTACATGTTCTATGTTCTCTTTGTTGAACCCATGTGTTTTATTTCTTCCATCTCTTCTATGTGTTTTGTTATATGCCTTCATGCCTTCTGTTCTTATCTATCCATCTCTCTTTTATTTCTGTGTTCATTTTCTTCTATCTAATCACCTATGTTTTCAGTCTGTTCTGTGTTCTATCTCTTACAACTACCTATTCTATCTGTTCTATCTGATCTATTTGTTCTATTTATCATCTATCTGTTCTTTCAATCTACCCATTCCATAGTCTCTCTCTTTTATGTCTTCTCTCTTCTAACTGTCCATCTATTCAGTGTGTTCTAACTAGTTATTGCCAATCATAGTGTTAACTCCAACTAGGCAAATAGAACAAAGGATTTCCTTTTCACAAGTGTGAACTCAAAGAGAACCAAGAATTCGCTTTTACAATTGGGAGCTAGGCCAGAGATAGGAGGTCCTGGGTTCCAATCTGCCCTCAGACACTTTCTAGCTGGCTGGCCCTGGGCCAGTCACTCCCCCAACTTGGGCCTCAGTTTCCTTCTCTGTAAAAACAGGAAGGCCTTGGAGCTTCAATGGTTTCTTCATATCACTATCAAAATATAGCAAAGTTCCACAAATTTAAGGCATATTATTTGAGAGATTATAATGCAAAGGTCCCAAGGCAACTGAGTTCTAAATAACAGAAGCCCATATTTTTATAGGTTGGAAATGGGCTGCCTCCCACCCCCATCCCCTGCAACCCAATGAGGAAGTAGAACCTGGGAGGTGGATAATACCAGCTCACAGATGAAGAGAATGAGCTTAACAAAAGAAAAGTAGGCTCACAGGTACAGTGGAAAGAACACTGAGCTTGGAAGCAGGAAGACCTGAGTACAAACCCAAACTCAGATACATGCTAGCAGTGTGACCCTGAACAAATCACTTCACATAGGTTTCCTTCAGTTTCTTCAACTGTAAAATGGGGATAAAGTACCACTTACCTCCCAGGGCTGTGGTGAGGATTGAAGGAGAAACATAACTGTCAAGTGCTTAGCCTAATAGTGCCTGGCACATAATAGGTACTTAAAAATCCTTCCTTCTTTCTCTCCCTTCTTTCTT
>NW_025379491.1:0-2972 GCF_016433145.1 Gracilinanus agilis
TAGCTCCAAGGCAGAAGAGTAGTAAGGGCTAGGCAATGGGGGTTAAGTGACTTGCCCAGGGTCACACAGCTAGGAAGTGTCTGAGACCAGATTTGAATCCAGGACCTCCCATCTCTAGGTCTGGCTCTCAAACCACTGACTTACCCAGCTGCCCCCAAGAGGAGCTTTTTCAATATTTCCAGTAGAACTAGACAGGAAAGATGGAATCTCAAATCAGTTGCTTTTAGAGATATTTACCCTAGAAATGAGGGCTGACATCAATATTCACATCCCCGTTTACAAATATTTACTTCATTGGATCTTTACAACAACCCTGTGAGATGGGCACTACAGGAACTATTCTCCCCATTTTACAGATAAAAAGCCTGAGGCTTAAAGTGTTTAAGTGTTATAGCTACATAGCTAATAAGTGTGGAACAACCAATAGTCAAATAAGTATTTGCAAGCTATCAATTTAGGCTAAATCTTAAAATCAATCTAAGGCTTTTGGGAACTTTGAATAAAATATTTATAAACTTTAAAACAGCTTATAAATGCTAACTATGCCAATAATAATGTTTACTGCTCAAAAATAATAACTATTATTATTACGGTTGTTGTTAAGAAACAATCTGCTATAGTGGATAAAGTACCATACTTAGAATCAGGAAGACCTGAGTTCAAAAATGGCAGCCTCAGCACTTATTAACTGTGTGACCAAGTACAAGGTACTTAATTTCTCTTTGTCTCATTTTCCTCCTTTGTAAAATGGGGGATAATAATCGCACCTATCGCACAGGATTGACCTAATGATGCAAGGAGGTCCTGAAAAATTACAATAGAAATGCAAGCTATTGTTATCTGAGATATTTTTTCTTCTTCTTGGGAACCAAGAAAAAAAAAAACAATGGACCTTCATTGGGAGGAGCAAAGGTAGGTAAGTGATAAAAAAGGATATGAAGCCCTTTATCCCTCTGCTTCCTCATGAAGGGAGGGCCCACTTGAAGTGTCAGTCACTGAAAATTGTCCATTTTATAGGGACGGTTTATAGGCTCACCTAAATTAATTGTTCCTGGAATAGCAGTAAAATTTGAATGAGAGACCACGTGAGATGATGATGTTCTGCCATCGGTGAAGCCCAGATGTGGTATTAACATTATGAAGGTCAAGATGACTGGACGTGAAGGGCATAAGATATAGAGGAGTGTGAGGGAACTTCGGGGAGCTGTGCTTTAATGATTTTAAGGGATAACCAGCTAGTTTGGTTCCCCAGGAAGGGTGGGAAGGTTAAGTCCTTGGGCAAAGAAAATCAGACTGAAGAATAGAACTGGGTGAATCACATGTTGATTTGAACAGACTTACTTTCCCTCTTGAAATTAACTCTCCATTAAGGACACAGACCTTTCCATTCTTTTTCCTTGGTTCTCATTCATTAGAATTTGTCTAAGATCAGAAAAATTGATCCTACTTCAGTTTGGGAGCTGGAATGTTTTAGTCTTTTAAAAAAAATCCTTACCTTCTTTCTTAGAATCGATACTGGGTATCGATTCTAAGACAGGTGATAAGGGCTAGGCAATTGGGATTAAATGACTTGCTCAGGGTCACACATCTAGGAGGTATCTGAGACCAGATTTGAACCCAAGTCCTCCTGACTCTGGGTTTGGCTCTCTATTCATTGTGTTACCTAGCTGCTCCATGTTCTAGCCTATAGCTCTGTCCAAATAATGGATGACATGTAATTTATATGTCATATGTAAATGGAATTTAATTTGCTCACTTTGGGAGAGGGAGACTCTTTGTAATAATCAGAAGCAACTTAATGTCCCAGACTTCAAGGGGAAGAGGGATCCAGCCCTTTGCTTTTCTTAACAAGAAAGATCTTCTTTGATTTTACACACATGTGCTAGGTACCTCATGGATTGCCATAGATAGGCCAGTTTTGACTTAAAATATTTTTTTGATGTCCTTAAAAAAGTTAGTCATTTTTAAAACACATTACCACCCTAGAACTCATCTTTGTAATGGTAACAACAAAATTAAGTAACATCAACAGTTAAAATGACTTCATTTGGTAGTGTATGCAACATTCAGCACTCATAGTTCTCTATATTTTCATTGAGAGGGAGAAAATGTAGTTCATCCTCTGTTCTCTGATTTAAAATTGGTCATTTCTATTAATATTAAATTTAGCTGCCTTTTGTTTTATTTGCAACTCAAGCAGAAACCAATGGCTAGTTTCCCCTCTGTCCTCTACCATATTATATCTCTTTATATCTTTTTTAACTACTGGCCAACTCTCATGGCTACAATATAAGCTACTTGAGACCAGGGACTTTTTAATTTTTGTCTTTGTATCTATCACACGGAGTCAGAGGTTTAGAGATGCAGGAGATCATAGAAGTATATTCAAAGACTATCCCAGTGTTGAAGGTTCTATTTGGAGGGCTTCTTGCCAAAGACCTTCTTGGTACTGCCTTATAGATTCAGCCCCTACCAGTTCTGGAGTTTGACAAGGGGGATGACATTTGGTTGCATGAGGATCCTTTTGTCTACTGTGGGATATCACCAGCATGACTGAAGAGGAGGCTGTGAGAGATGCAGAATGGTGACTCTGGTCAGAGAACATCAAGTATGAATTTTACTTAGTGCTTAGCGCTAGATTCTTCACCTGTGGATTATCTCACCTAGCCAACACCACCATTGCTGATGAATGAGGTTAAATCAAGTCTCAGGGCAATGAAATATTCAGGTAGCAATGAGGAGTTTAAATTGTTTTGGCCCCAGTCTATGGCCATCATGGCAACCTCAGTGATGAAGACTATGCACATAGAATTTATTTCTGCCAGGTTCATGGGATCATAGATTTGGAGTTAGACAAGACCTTAGAAGTCATTGAGTCCAACCTCTTCATCTTATAAAGGACATTAAAGTGAATAGAAGCTAAGCGACTTACCCAGTGGGTCATATAGTCTATACTTATCTAAGGTGGGATT
>NW_025379492.1:0-4036 GCF_016433145.1 Gracilinanus agilis
TCTGACACAATAGGCATGGTCCTCATTTTTATTTTTTCAGAATAAGCCTGAATATAGACTTTCCATTTTAACCCTGAGTCCTTCCTTTATATAGCTACCTGAATCTTTAATTCTTGCATTTAAAAAGTTCCCAACTGAACCAGAACAATCATTTTAAGATACTTTTGAACACTTTTGGATCTGCAACTCAAATAATACATCTCTGACTCTTTAGGAGCATTCCACATCCTTATTTCCTCAGAATAAACCAAAATGGATTGCATTCTTAGGAGGAATCCTGAATTCTTGGTTTCTCCACGTTGCCAAATGATCTGTCATGGCCAAAAGAAGACAATGTTCAACACTTTCGGTTCTACACCACTAAAAGAACAACTCTGACACAATAGGCATGGTCCACATCCTTATTTCTTCAAAATAATCCTGAATATAGCCTTGGTATTATAGCTACCTGAATGTCTAATTCTTGCATTTATAAAGATCTCAAATGAACCAGATAAAGCCTTTTAAGGTAATATCCAACAATTTCAGTTCTACAACACGAATATACCATCTCTGACACATTACCAATGACTACAGTCCTTATTTATTCAGAATAAACAGAAATGCATTACATTGATAATAGGAATCCTCAATTCCTGGTTTCTCTGTGTTGCCAAATGAACTGTCATGGCCAAAAGGAGACAATGTTGAACATTTTCTGTTCTACAACACAAATACAAGAACGCTGACACAGCAGGCATGGTCCCCATCCTTATTTATTCAGAATAATCCTGAATATAGCCTTTCCATTATAGCCCCTGAGTCCTTCCATTATATAGCTACCTGAATCTCTAATTCCTGCATTTAAAAAGTTCCCAACAGAACCAGAACAATCATTTTAAGATACTTTTGAACACTTTCAGATATGCAACACAAATAATATACCTCTGACGCTTTAGGACCATTCCACATCCTTATTTCCTCAGAATAAACCAAAACTTATTGCATTCTTAGGAGGAATCCTGAATTCTTGGTTTCTCCACGTTACCAAATGAACTATCATGACCAAAAGAAGACAATGTTGAACACTTTCTGTTATACAACACTAATAGAACAACTCTGCCACAGTAGGCATGGTCCACATCCTTATTTCTTCACAATAAGTCTGAATATAGCCTTGTCATTATAGCTACCTGAATCTCTAATTCTTGCATTTAAAAAGTTCCCAAATGAACCAGATTGAGCCTTTTAATGTCATATTCAACAATTTCAGTTCTACTACATGAATATACCATCTCTGACACATTACCAATGACTACAGTCCTTATTTCCTCAGAATAAACCGAAATGTATTACATTGCTATTAGGAATCCTCAATTCTTTGTTTCTCTGTGTTGCCAAATGAACTATCATCACCATAGGAAGACAATGTTGAACATTTGCGGTTCTAAAACACAAATACTACAACTCTGACACATTAGGCATGGTTCACATCCTTATTTAACCAGAATAAACCTTAATATAGCCTTTCCATTATAGCCCCCAGTGTCCTTCTATTACATAGCTACCTGAATCTTTAATTCTTGCATTTAAAAAGTTCCCAACTGAACCAGAACGATCATTTTAAGATACTTTTGAACATTTTCAGATGTGCAACACAAATAATACATCTCTGACGCTTTAGGAGCATTCCACATCCTTATTTCCTCAGAATAAACCTGAAATGTATTGCATTCTTTGGAGGAATCCTGAATTCTTGGTTTCCCCGGGTTGCCAAATGAACTGTCATGGCCAAAAGAAGACAATGTTGAACATTTTCGGTTCTACACCACAAATACAACAACTCTGCCACAGTAGGTATGGTCCACATCCTTATTTCTTCAAAATAAGCCTGAATATAGCCTTTCCATTATTGCCCCCTGAGTCGTTCGATTATATAGCTACCTAAATCTTTAATTCTTGCTTTTACAAAGTTCCCAACTGAACCAGAATGATCATTTTAAGATACTTTTGAACACTTTCAGATCTGAAACAAAAATAATACATCTCTGACGCTTTAGGAGCATTCCAAATCCTTATTTCCTCAGAATAACCCGAAATGTATTGCATTCTTAGGAACAATCCTGAATTCTTGGTATCCCCGGGTTGCCAAATGAACTATCATGCCCTAAACAGGACAATGTTCAACACTTTCAGTTCTACAACACTAATAGAACAACTCTGACACAATAGGCATGGTCCACATCCTTATTTCTTCAAAATAATCCTGAATATAGCCTTGCCATTATAGCTACCTGAATCTCTAATTCTTGCACTTAAAAAGATCCCAAATAAACCAGATTAAGCCTTTTAAAGTCATATTCAACAGTTTTAGTTGTACAACACGAATATACAATCTCTGACACATTACCAATGACGACAGTCCTTATTTCTTCAGAAATGTATTAAAATTGATATTAGGAATCCTCAATTCTTCGTTTCTCTGTGTTGCCAAATGAACTATCATCACCATAAGAAGACAATGTGGAATATTTTCTGTTCTACGACACAAATAAAACAACTCTGACATAGTAGGAATGGTCCACATCCTTATTTATTCAGAATAAGCCTGAATATATCCCTTCCATTATAGCACCCTGAGTCCTTCCATTATATAGCTACCTGAATCTTTAATTCTTGCATTTAAAAAGTTCCCAACAGAACCAGAACAATCATTTTAAGATACTTTTGAACACTTTCGGATCCGCAACACAAATAATGCATCTCTGACTCCTTAGGAGCATTCCACATCCTTATTTCCTCAGAATAAAACAAAATGTATTGCATTCTTAGGAGGAATTTTGAATTCTTGGTTTCTCCACGTTGCCAAATGAACTGTCATGGACAAAAGAAGAAAATGTTGAACACTTTCAGTTCTACAACACTAAAAGAACAACTCTGACACAATAGGCATGGTCCACATCCTTATTTCTTCAAAATAATCCTGAATATAGCCTTGGTATTATAGCTACCTGAATGTCTAATTCTTGCATTTATAAAGATCTCAAATGAACCAGATAAAGCCTTTTAAGGTAATATCCAACAATTTCAGTTCAACAACATGATTATACCATCTCTGACACATCACCAATGACTACAGTCCTTATTTCTTCAGAATAAACCGAAATGTATTACATTGATATTAGGAATCCTCAATTCTTGGTTTCTCTATGTTGCCAAATGAATTATCATCACCATAAGAAGACAATGTGGAACATTTTCTGTTCTACGACACAAATACAAAAACTCTGACACAGTAGGCATGGTCCACATACTTATTTTTTCAGAATAAGCCTGAATATAGCCTTTCCATTACAGCCCCCTGAGTCCTTCCATTATATAGCTACCTGACTCTTTAATTCTCGCATTTAAAAAGCTCCCAACTGAACCAGAACAATCATTTTAAGATACTTTTGAAAACTTTCAGATCTGCAAAACAAATAATACATCTCTGACGCTTTAGGAGCATTCCACATCCTTATTTCCTCAGAATAAACCAAAACTTATTGCATTCTTAAGAGGAATCCTGAATTCTTGGTTTCTCTGCGATGCCAAATGGATTGTCAAGGCCAAAAGAAGACAATGTTGAACACTTTCAGTTCTACAACACTAATAGAACAACTCTGAACAGTAGGCATGATCCACATCCTTATTTCGTCAAAATAAACCTGAATATAGCCTTGCCATTATAGCTACCTGAATCTCTAATTCTTGCATTTAAAAAGATCCCAAATGAACCAGATTGACCCTTTTAAGATCATATCCAACAATTTCAGTTCTACAACACGAATATACCATCTCTGACACATTACCAATGACTAGAGTCCTCATTTCTTCAGAATCAACTGAAATGTATTACATTGATATTAGGAATCCTCAATTCTTGGTTTCTCTGTGTTGCCAAATGAACTATCATCACCATGAGAAGACAATGTTGAACATTTTCGGTTCTACACCACAAATACAAAAATTCTGACACAATAGGCATGGTCCTCATTTTTATTTTTTCAGAATAAGC
>NW_025379493.1:0-2911 GCF_016433145.1 Gracilinanus agilis
CTCTCTCTCTCTCTCTCTCTCTCTCCCCCTCTCTCCCTCCCTCCCTCCCTCCGGGTCTGTTTGTCTATGTCTGTCTCTCACATTTCCTCCCTCCCTCTTTTCTCTAAAGCCTCTGTCTCTCTATATTTATAAACTATCTTTCTGACTCTATTTTTCTACACATAGGCAAACTGATAAATAGATTGGTAGTCGATGGTTACCATAATGATCTAACCAAAACAAATTAAGAACCAGAAAAGGAGAGAGACCCAGAGATGGAGGCAGAGTGATATAGAAAGAGAATTTAGAGGATAGAGAGAGAGGATGGCTTTGGTGTGTTCAAAGTGTTATTTACCTTTGTCCCTACCTCGATGTCACAAACAGTGTCGACAATGAGAAATTTTGTGGGAGCCCTTTAGTTAGAGAAGGCTTTATATTTTTTCCTTTCAAGCTGTCACAGTCTGAAAGGATGTAGGAAAGTGGGGGAGTGGAGAGGGGAGGATGAACGGTGGTTTCTGTGTTCATTCCCTCCAGAGACAAACAACTTTCCTGATAACGTTACCATAGACCACAGAAAACTGACCTTAAACTGCCAAACTCATTTCACTTAAGATATCAATTGAATTACAGAGCCAGACACTTGAGGAGGGGTGAGTCACAGTTCTTTACTAGACATGCATAGGCACAGCACCAGCAGAAGAATGGATGAGAGGAGGGTGATGCTTGGGGGTGGGAAAGGTGCTCAGGAGGAGAATGCACAGTTATTCATGGTTTTCTTTATTTCTTTTTTAAAAATAGAAAGAGCTAGAATTCTATCCCCCTGCATCCTCCTAAAAACAAAAGAGTATATATTTTTCAGGGAAAAAAAATTGCTTTTTTCTTCCAACCTCCACTGTTGCTTCAGCAAGCTTTTAAACATCAGCAGATTCTACAGGGAAGATAAACAATTCAAAGAAGTGCACCATTGATCACAACCTCACCCCTGACACTTTTAAATATATTAAATCCATACTTAGAGTAGAGGCAAATGTGTAAAGGACAGAAGCACAATTGAGAGTGGTGAGGTGGGTACAGGACTGAAGAATCCTGAGGTCAAATATCTCCCTATTCTCTCCCTTCTCTTTGTTTCTGTCTCCCCTCTCTGTCTCTACCTATTTTTGTCTCTTTAACCCCTCTTATTCATCAACTAACCAGTCTGTTCAGAATATCGTAGTTCTTAATAGAAGAGATAAATTAGAAATAAGACTGTATTAGTTTAAGGGGGAAAAAAGTCTTTAGCAAAAAAAAAAAAAAAAAGGGGGGGAGGCAGGAATGAGAAACCTCCATCCTCCCCAATTATGTGACAATTCTATCTTCTTCAGGATGAAGCATCTCAGCCTCAGGTAGTCATATGACATCAGATCTGTTCCTGCTTTCTTTATTTCTTGCAACCCAGCGAGTACAGTATTTCATCTAAAGAGCACAGAGCAAACCACAGACAAAGGAGATTTTCCCATCAAGAAACATTTGGGGCCAATAACTCCTCCATGGTGATTGTCACCTGGAGTGTAACTGTACAACTAAAGACAATTTCTGAGGAACAGATGGCCTGGGTGGTTGAGGGGAAAGGGGCCAGGAGAAGTAATAAATGAATACTTTGTTCTCTATTTAAGAAGGCCAATGACGACTGCAAATGAAACCCTGGAACTCTTTGAAAAATACCTTGTACCTTCCCATGCAGTGAATCCCCTTTTACTTGAAAAAAATTCTCATTTCAATTGATTTATCCTATCAGAAGTTACCTTCTATCTTCGTTGTATGTATGTAGAACGTATTTCTTTTTTTAAAAAATGTTGTCTACCTGAGAATGTAAGAGCTTTGAAGGAAGGAAAAGGGCAAGAACTGAGTTTTTAATTTTCCTTGTCTGTCTGTCTGTCTGTCTGTCTGTCTGTCTGTCTGTCTGTCTGTCTCTCTCTCTCTCTCTCTCTCTCTTCTCTCTGTCTCTCCCTTTTCTTTTTTGCCTTTGTATTCTGAACATTTGGCATAGGGCTCAGAATTTAAGAAGTGCAGAAAAACTGCCAATCAATTCATTGGTTGATATTGAATCTACAAATTATTGATTCCGAGAAATGTTGCATTTTCCTTGCTAAAACGAGTAGACAAATTGGAGAACCCCTGTGGTAACGGCATCTTGCCTGAGATCCCAGTCATTGTTTCATCTGGGTTCCAAGTCCCATCCAGGATGGTATTTGGCCAAACAGCCCTGGCTGACGATCTCTCCCAAGAACTTACTCCCCCTTGGTGATCCGGGCAACGGAATCACTGATACCGGAACCTGGCAGCAGCAGCAGATGCAGCAACAGGGAGGAAAAACAGCTTAAAAGCCTGCTGCTGGATGGGGCTGATGAACTGCCAATTTTTGTTTACTTCTTTCTGGGCAAGAAGATCACAGCTGTTTCTCTCCGTAAAAGATGTGGGAAGATTTAACGACCTCACCCGGCAGGCTCCCCTCCTCCCAAATGTCCATGAAGCCCAACAGCTGGCTTAGAAAATACTGTCAGTCAGGATTTGAATAGTTTTACATAATCTCACACGGAGGAGAGAATTGGAGCTCTTTGGTTGGCCAGGTGGCAACAAAATTCCCCTTTATGGACTCGTGGGGTCGACTCCCGGGGCGATTTCTTTTGGATATCTGTTGATTCGGGGGTGGGGGCACAGGCTAGAAAGAAGTCCAAGTTCGTAGAAAGAAAGGAAGGGCAAGAATGGCGGTGGAAGCTTTTTGAAAATGGGCATTATTTCCATTTTGGTTTTGCATCTCCAGTACCTAGGGAAGTGTCTGCCACATAGTAGCAGCAGGGATGTAATAAGAGTTTGCTGACCAGCTGACTATGCTCTAGTCTCATTAGAGCCTGATAGTGAGATAAATATTACTTTTTTTACTTGTTGAAAACAA
>NW_025379494.1:0-11206 GCF_016433145.1 Gracilinanus agilis
TTAGCCAGTACCATATTGTTTTGATGACTGCTGCTTTATAGTATAGTTTAATATCTGGTACTGCCAGGCCCCCTTCCTTCACATTTTTTTTTCATTATTTCCCTTGATATTCTTGATCTTTTGTTATTCCAAATGAAATTTGTTATAGTTTTTTCTAATTCAGTAAAGAAGTTTTTTGGTAGCTTGATAGGTATGGCACTAAATAGGTAAATTAATTTGGGTAGAATTGTCATTTTTATTATGTTAGCTCATCCTACCCATGAGCAATCAATGGCTTTCCAATTGTTTAGATCCAGTTTTATTTGTTTGGAAAGTGAGTATAGGACCTCCAATTGAGAAACAGACCAATGCTTTATTTGGATTATTCATAAAGTTGCTACCTTTCAAACAAGTGCAGAGAAATATAAGAAAGCATAATCTTTACCTTCAGTGAACTGATGTTCTATCTGGGGCCATGAGGGTAAAAAGATGCTATATTTGCCAAGATTCGTGGTACAGGATATAAATGATGATAAGGATGAACATTTCCATTTATATGGCATTATCTCCTGTGAGTCTGACAATACCCCAGGGAAGAAAGTAGCATGGATAAATATTATTCTCCCCATTTCACAGATGAGGAAACTAAGATTCCAAGAGGTGAAATAAGTAACTTGTTTACAAAAGTAGGAAGTATTTAGAGCCAAGATTTGAACCTCAGGCTCCTAGTGCTATATCTTTTAACCCCTCCCATTGTACCATACTGCCTCTTTAAAAATTATCCTTGTCTTTGAAGAATAGAAAGAGGCTAAGGAAATTATCCACACACCATCATGCCTACCTTGGACAGTGGCATCTGCCTCACAAGGACCAAACTCTCAAAGTTCCTTGACTCCTCTGAGGGAAATACAACTCACTCCACGAGCCCTTTCTTATACCTCAGGTTTGCATTAGACTTCTTCCTTGAAAATTCCAAATGCTGGGAATATACCTGAAGAGTCAGATCCCTTGACTCTAAATGGGAAAGTCATGGGGAGTCCTGATATGTGTACCTCACTATCCTGACAGAAAAGGTAACTCCAGCTATACATTGTTGGCTAAACATCTTGGACTATTTTGTCCCTGTGTGAGCAAGATGTGTATATGTGTGTATGCGTGTGAAAACATTTGGGGTTTGGAAAAACCAAAACACCCCCTGCCAAGTATTTTTCCCATTAATTTTTAAGCCTGTGTGTGTGTTTTAAAGGAAATTTAATCCATATGTCTCTGATGTACTTACTCTTAATACATCCAAATGTTTCGTAATATTTGTTTGGCATCCAAGCTTTGGGAGCCTGGTTTACAGCCTTAAGCTTTTCCCTTGGAAACAGGAAGCCCATATTCTTTTTCCAGAAGTAAATAGATCAGTAAGGCTGCTAAAGGATGATTATAGTTTGGAGCAGAACTCAAGAATCATGAGAAGAGAAGAAACGGAGAGGAGAAAAAACAATTAGAAGCATAAAGATTCAACACCAAAAGGGACTTTAGAAATCATTCAGTCCAATTCTCTTCTTTTAGAGATGAGCAAATACACTCAGAGTGGGGAAAGCAACTCACCCAAGCTTGCATAGGTAGTAAGTAGCAGAGGCATAATGCTTAGACAGATATAGCAATGCAAAGAGAAAGAATCAATAGCAACAGATCAAAATCAAGTCCCACGTAATTACAATGATCATGCTTGACCCTAAAGAAGAGATATGGGAATTTTATACTAAGGTAGGAGATGATGGGTGTGGAGCACTGCATATCTGCTGGACTTGACTCATGTATTGGTTAGTTTTGATGAACTGCTCCCCCCTCATCCATTTTCTTTCTAGTCTTTGTTTTAAGACTGGAGTAGGAGGGAGAAGTATATTGGGAAATTAAAATGATGCAAAAAAATCAATAAAATGAAAAAATATTCAAACCCAGGTTTTCTGACTCCAAAATGGGTGTTACTTTTACTGCTCTATGAACCTTCACTCATTAAACTCCTTTGTAGCCCACAGGCAATAAACATCTGCCCCAAGAAGCTTTGCTGGATTCCCCAGAGTGATCTCTTCCTCCTTAGAATTCTCTTTGTCTAGACTTTTCCTGTATACGTTAATATTCCAATTTAAGAGTATAGACAACTGCATTTGTTTCTTCTCCCATCCATCTTTAAAGAGGTTTCCTCCATGAGAGAACAGTGAAAATACAGAAAATTGCATCACTTTGCAATAATTCACCAGCTGTAACCTTTCTAGGCACCCACTTTGCCAAGTAAAATTCTTTCTCCAGATGGTTACCGTATATCCTCTGATGAGAAGATGAGCGCATCCCCACCCTCTTCACCTATAGCCTTCCACTCGGATCCCAGAGTTAGGGTGGGAGAGGCGAAACTGCCCGACTTGCTCATGTATCCCTAGAGCTTATGCCAAGCAATAGCAGTAGACTATGGACTTGATCACTATTTATTATATTTACATTTTCCTAAACATTTTATATGTATGAAACTTTGACCTTCTTTATGAGGTCTTTGTCTTTCTTATGCATCATTTTGGGGGGTTTTGAGCATTATGTCCCTGACTCCATTTTCCCTATGAGCTTTGTCATTTTTGTTAGGTGATTTGGAATAGCTTAGTGATTTGGAGAAGTATGTGTTAAATTATAGGAGAAACTGTCTGTCCTCACTGAAATTACTGGGATGGGAGAGAGTGAAATGGTACAGGTACATCGCCGACTAACTGAGCACCACCAGTATAAGAACTTTTAGACTGATTGCACTGCTTTTTTTCTACTTTTGCCCTCTTGGGGGGTCTTCAAAAGATAGCATTTTCCCTGACCCATTCAAAATCCATTGATAATATTGGAGTTTCTAGTCTCTAACTACAAAGCAATAGAGCATTCTCTTACCATGAAAGTTTAGGATTAAATTTGGAGCTTTTCCTATGACTTTCTTTATACTTGGAATAGCTTCCCTCCTTATTAGACAGGGACAAATTAGACAGGCAAATGAACAGACAAACAGACTGATAGATAAAGACAAACAGACAGATAGAAGTTGACAGATAGAAATAGAGATAATATAAATAGATAGCATTTATTAAGAACTTACTGTGTCAAATCTTTGCCAATTAGATTCAAATCTGCTTCTGACAGTACTCCTGAATGTTTTGTTTTTGTTTTTTTGTTTTGTTTTGTTTTTAATTTTTTAAACATTTATTAATAATAGTACTCCTGAATGTTGATGACTGCAGGTAGAGTGAGTATCTAACACCTTGGATGGAGAAAACTGAGAGATTAAAATGACTTGCCCAAGGTCACACGGAAGAATCAGAAGCAAGGCTTAAATTCAGGTCTTCGTGACGCATTGGGCAGCTCTCTATCCATGCTACCTGAACTATGTCAATAATATAGATGGAAAGGTTTGTAGACTTGTTGTTGGCATATGGCTGAGGGACTAGACTCTGTAGACCTGAGTAGGCCTGAGGGTCAGCTTCTAGGCCAAAATGCTGTCTGATTCTCTTAAACCTTGGTAAAAATAATAACTGAGGTTTCTCTTATATTCAAGTAAAAGAGGAAGAAGGAGGACCAGGGAAAAGGAGTCCCTAATCTTAAAATCTAGATTCTCCCCCCAACTCTTACAAGTTCCTCACAGAACTGTCTTCAAAGATCTTCCAGCTAAACTTTCACTGCTCTGATTCTCTCTATAAACCCAGACTAACTAGCTAATCTGTGCTAAGTGTTCCTCAAATTAATGAAAGACAAGTTAAAATTTTGTCAGAGTAGAAATGCTTTGAAATCTTGAGCTCAGCCTATTAGGCAGAGGCCCAAGAAGGGTGCAAGCCTCTTCTTCACAGACAGGTTTCACTGTGTACTGGCTCTCTCACACACATGGTCAGGATACTCTCAGCAATTAGGAGCTTACAGGAATACAAGAGGATGGTCATTGGAGCCTGGGGTGGACAGGATTTTCTGGGTCTTCAGATATCTGGAACACACAAACCACCAGCTCTCAGGGACAGGTAAGCAGACTTCCTCTTAGGCAAAGACCATTCAGCCCACAGGAAGTTTTCTCTCTGCTCCTCCTGAGGAACAGGAAAAACCACTCCAAGAAGTTTCTTAATAACATGGGTAGATATTGGGCTTTTCCCCTCACACCTCTCATTTTTATTTCCCCTTCTGTGATACCTCTGTGTGCCTGAGAGCAAATCACTTTGCTCCTTTATGCCTCAGTTTCATTGCCTGTAAAATGGGAATAATAATATATGAATAGAGTTATTATATCATAAGCTTCTGGTAATATGTAAAACCCTAGTAAATGGCTTTTATCAGTGTGGTAGGAGCTAACATTTATTTAACATTTTGACATTTTCAAGGTGCTTTATATATTATTTGATCCAGTTGACCCTATGGTATAATAGATTTTGTCTCCTCCGTCTTGACCAGATTTCTGAAGAGTAATGCGGAGGAACTGGGTGCATTCTAAGAATATCAGGAACAATAAAAATCAGGCAAGTCCTCATTAAGAAATGGAAATACCACAGAAACACATAATTATGCTTAATTATGTGTTCTGTGGAGTCCCCATTACTCGTAAATATTTTTACACTGAAAATCCCATCATGTAGATAGAAATTCACAATCATTGAAGCCACATTACTGAGTCGTCTATTTACCATCATCCTATGTATTCCCACTTTATCCCTGTCCTATGAAAAATCTATGGGGGAGACTGCCCTCATTCAAGCTAATGTAGAGTCTTGCTACTCTTGATGTATCTCTCTGAGAATAGGAAGCCCTAAATTTATCCTGCAAATCCTGAGTTCTTTGGCATATAGAAAAAAGCATGCATTCACTTAAATTATGTGATTTGAGAGGTATTAGAAGGGACCCAATTTTATTTCCAGCCATTATGCCTAAAATTTTACCTAGTCAAAGGCCATTCATTGACATTTTAGTTAAGCATTGCCTTTTCTAAGAGTCTTTTAAAAAGCTACCAGATATTTTTCTTCACATATACACATTTTTCCTTTCCTCTTATCTTTCTTTTTTTGGAGAAATTCCTTTTTTTTCTCTTGGAAGAACACCTTAGAATAAAAGACATCATCAGATCTATTTTCCCTATGACAGCAGAGAATTTGTCTACATGTTACCATAGGATACCCAAAGTTAGAGAAGCGTTCTAAGAGATAAGGGTGTACTGGGAAGTTGAAGAAATCTTAATGCAACTATTACTTGCCTCACAATAATAGATGTACATACAGAGTGGGGATGAATATCTGATCCATACTATATCCTTCTCTATTATCACAACTGTGCCCACAACCCAATAAGATGTAAGCTCCCAAAAGAACATAAGTTTCTTGAGGGCAGAGATTTTTTTTTGTCTTAATATCCCCAAGATCTAACCCAATATTTATGTATCATGATATAATGATGAATAATCTACAATTCTATACATTGCATATTCTAAAGTTCTATAATCACACAATTTGAGGATTCTAAAATTCTACAACTGCATCTTTTGATAAGCCTATAATTGACCCTGATTATAACATTATAACACTGAGGAAACCACAATATTTCCATTCTGCATTCCATTCTTTTAACATACAATTAGCACTAATAGTTAATCTCTCATGCATGACTCCTTCATTTGAGCATGAAATGTTGTAGTAAAGAGCTCCCTCATACTAGTGGGTTACAATGATTCCTGTCCAACACAGATTTGTAGCATAATCTGATCAGTCTCTACCTGGGGCAGATGGGTAGTGGTGGGAAAAATTAGTTAACTCTCAATTATCCTTCTAGGGGATTACCCACCTTTTGGATTTAGTAGACATGATTTTGATCCCTAAACTGTGTACTTTCTGCAACCCATTCTCCTTTGACTCTACTTTCCACAGACTGTGGAGGACTTCTGTGTTAAGATGGCTGCAGAGTAGAAGTAGGGCAACTTTCTCTCCTCACCGACCAATATAGCGTACCTCCAAAGGGCAAAAAACCAAATCCAGATGAAAGAAGGGACCCCACAATAGGGTGCAGTATCAAAGGTATGTGGTATTCGGGCACTTCCATGCTATAAGGGGGGGGCGGAATAGATGCCATCAAAATACAAACTGATTGGGGCAGCTGGGTAGCTCAGTGGAGTGAGAGTCAGGCCTAGAGACAGGAGCTCCTAGGTTCAAACCCGGCCTCAGCCACTTCCCAGCTGTGTGACCCTGGGCAAGTCACTTGACCCCCATTGCCCACCCTTACCAATCTTCCACCTATGAGACAATACACCGAAGTACAAGGGTTTAAAAAAAAAGTCAAAAAAAAATACAAACTGATCAACCCTCCCCCACTCCACCCACAGTCACTCCACCCACAATACCAGAGGCAGAGGCTGCACACCAGAGTTAGAGCGATCAGGGGCACAAAATCTATCTCCTTGGCACCTAACTGGCACCATTAGGAGTTTTCCCTGAGAGCAGCAAGACTTGAGACCCCAGGAGGCTGGAGAGCATAGACCTTGGACACGGGAGTGGGACTGAGGAATCAGAGGCAGTGCTCTGAGACTCAGGGGAAAACCTCAGGTGGAGTAGCAAGCATGGGCAGACTCTTTGATAACTTCTGCACAGAAAAAAAAACAAGAAAACAGAGGAGGAAAAACAATTAAAGACATCCAAACTTTCCCCCCCAAAAAAAAAAATTGGTCACAAACTCTTGAAGATTTCAAATCTGATATCATGAGAAAGATGGAAGAGATCTGGCAAGAAAAGTGGGAAATAGTTCAAAAAGAAAATAACAGTTTAAAAGGCAGAATTTTGCATTTGGAAGGTGAGGCTCAGAAAATTAAATGAAATGATAAACAAATTGAAGACCAGAAATTACCAGCCAAAAGCCTTGAAGAGCGAGATAGAACAGACTGAAAAGGAAAACCAAAAGATATAACCAAAAACCAGTCTTTAAAGGTTAGAATTAAGCAAAAAGAAGCCAATTATCTCACAAGACAACAAGAATTAATAAAGCAAAGTCAAAAGACTCACAAAATAGAAGGAAACATGAAATATCTCAATGAGAAGATAATAGATCAAGAAAACAGGTCTAGAAGAGACAACTTGAGAATTATTGGTCTTCTGGAAAAATCAGAGACAAATAGAAATCTAGATATCATACAAGAAATTTTCCAACAAAACTGCCCCAATGTCCTCAAACAGGAGGGTAAAATAGACATTGAAAGGATCCATAGAGCACCCTCTACACTAAATCCTCAGAAGACAACCCCCAGGAATGTAATAGCCAAATTCAAAGGCTTCCAAGTTAAAGAAAAATTATTACAAGAAGCCAGAAAGAGACAATTCAGATATCAAGGAACACCAATCAGGATTACAAAGGATCATTATTTACGTTTTTATTTATATTTTCTCCATCACTTTTTTAAATCTGATCAATTGACAAAACAATAAATCAAGCCTTGTTTTTAGAAGTTACTGATTTCCAGGGGATAAATGTTCACATGAAAAACTTAACAATCTATTCTCCAGCATGTCCCTGTCCCTATCTTAAAGAGTGTGAAATAACATATGTGAAGTACTATGTAAATGATAGCTATGATAATAAAAAGTGTAGTTAGATGGCACAGAAGATAGAGTGCTGAGCCTAGCATCAGGAAGACTCATCTTCCCCAACTTAGAACTGGCCTCAAACAATGAGAAGCTGTGTGATTCTAGGCAAGTCATTTATCCCTGTTTGCCTCAGTTTTCTCATCTGTAAAATGAGTGCTGAAGAGGGAAATAGCAAGCCATTTCAGTATTTTTACCAAGAAAACCCCAAACAGGGGCACAAAGAGTCTGACATAGCTGAAAAGCATCTGAACATGGTAATAATGGCAATTATTACTTACTATTATGTTTCGCTGGAGTAGGTTCACTATTGGTAAGAGATTAGGTTGTAAGTAAATACTACTTATGACAAAATTTTGGTTCATTTAGTTCAAGAATCATTCGTTCATTTTGCATTTATATAGAACTGCATAATTTTCTTCTCTTTTTTTATACCCTTATTTCTGCTTAGTATGAAATCTAAGACAGAAGAGTGACAAGAACTAAGCAATTAGGGTTAAGTGACTTGTCCAGGGTTACATAGCTAGGAAATGTCTGAGGCCAGATTGAAACCAAGGTCCTCCTGTCTTCAGGGCTGGCAGTCTATCCACTGTGTTACCTACCTGCTCCAGAACTTCATAGTTTTTTAATGGCGCATTTATAACTAATAGTTCACCTCTCTTCATAATATCCTTGAGTGATTTGGCTTGGTTGATAGATATGGAATAAGAAAAGCCAAGAACTAGAAGTCAAAAGAGCTGAGTTTCTTTTCTAACTCTGCCATTAATTAACTGAGTGACCCTCTCTAGGTTGCTTTATTTCTCTGGGCATCAATTTCCTGCCCTAAAATGCCAACTTTGAGCTGGTTGGTCTCTAAGTTCTTTTTTTAGCTATAGAAATCGATGAATCACTGGCACTTGGATTCTAAGAGGCTAAGTGACTTTCTTAAGGTCACAGAGTTAATTAGAGGTGAGGGTAGGAGCATAGAAGTGGGAACTGACACATCTGAATTCATAGAGAGGAAGAAGAATTTATGTAGCATCTACCACGTACCAGGCATTCTGCAAAGCATTTTACAATTATCTTACTTAATCCCCTCAACCATCCTGTGAGGGAGGTGCTATTATAACCCCCATTTTCTAGTTGAGGAAAAGTAGGCAAATAGAGGCTAAATGACTTGCCCAAGTTCATGCCACTAGTAAGTATCATAGAAGCTTAGACTATTAAAAATGGAATCATCTAGTCAAATCTTCTGATTTTGCAGTTGATGAAATTAAAACCCATAGATATAACTTGCTTTGACCAAAATTTTCTGACAGATCACATATATATAACATATATAGATCACAAATACAAGGTCTTTGGGGACAGGGCCATGGTCTATGAGGGAAGGAAATAGGCATTGAAGGAGGTGAGGGTTTATTTTTGCATTATGAATTGAAATTTAATTCAATAAAATTATTAAATGTTTACTCAGTGAAAGGAATTAGAGCTATAAAAATGAATGTCACTGACTCTACCCTCAAGGATGTGACTCTCTAATGGGAAATAAGATGTGTCCTCAGATAACTATAGCCCTAGTTGCAGTTTAGTAAGTACCAAGGACAAGTAGATAAAAAATGCCCTGCTAGTGATGAGGAGAGATTGAAGGATCAGGGAAAGATTCACAGGGAAGGAGTACCTGAGCTGGGTCGAGAAGGAAAAGAAAGATTTCAATAGGCAGAGAGGTGGAGGGGAATGCTTTGCAAGCCTGGGAGATAATGACGGCTAAAGTATAAAACCAGAAAATTGAGACAAGATCAGTAAATGTGATCAGCATAGTTTGGCTACAGTATGGAATGAATTTATAATTGAACTGCTGTATCACAAAGGCTGCAATAATGTAAATAAAGTCAACATGGAAACTGAGATGCCCATCAGAAAAGTAACAATGGGCTTCCGGGTTAAGATGGCGGCAGAGTAAGAAGCAGCTCTTAACCTCTCCTGACCGAAACATACAAAACTCCTCAAGGGGACATAAAAACAAGTCCAGACGAACGGAGGAACCCCACAACAGGGCACAGCGTGGAAGGTACGTGGAATCGAGACATTTCCAAGCTAAAAAGGGCTCTCACTCACTCAATCGCGAGCTGAGCAACCGCCCCACCCCCACCCCCTCCACACTCACCTATAGCTCCGAACCCAGCTAAAAAGAAATAGAGCAAGTTTGGGGCACCCATCGAGTCATCAGCAGCTCCGGGACCTGTTCCTGACAGCAGCAAGACTTAGGACCCCATTAAGTCAAAAAAAGCACGCGAAATCTGAGCGCTCGCGCCGGAGCAGGACGCTGGGCGCAGAGAGCCGGCTGAGTAGAGGCGTGGGTGGAGGCAGAACTAAGCCTAAGTGGGGAACCAGTGCAGACGGGTATACGACTGTGGAAACAGCGCCCTGAGACTTGTAAAGAAACCTCCAGCAGAGGATCAAGCAAGAGGGCCCACCAGGGGGCTTGACCTTGGAAAAAACCAGAATTCAGACCTCAAGAGCCAATAGATTGGGAACAGACACTGAGCCCGAGGATAAAGCTGAGGAGAAGCTGCTGGGCTAATGATGGCTACTCAGCATCAGGAGGTTCAGAAGAGAAAGAATAATAACAAAAAGAAGAAGTCTTTAACACTCGATAGCTTTTACACAGAGAAAATCCAGACAACCGAGCAAACAGAGGAGGAGAACAAACAAGCATCCGGACCCTCCTCAAATAAGGAAAACTCCTCACAAGCTATGGAAGAGTTCAAAACTGAGATTCTGAGGAAAATGGAAGAGATCTGGCAAGAAAATAACAGTTTAAAAGGTAGAATCTTGCAATTGGAAAGTGAGGCTCAGAAATCAAATGAACTGATAAGGAAATTGAACACCAGAAATGACAAGATTGAAAAGGAATACCAAAAGATTATAGCCGAAAACCAAAAGATTATAGCCGATAACCAGTCCCTAAAGGCTAGAGTCGAGCAATTAGAAACCAATGATCTCTCAAGACAACAAGAACAAATAAAACAAAGTCAAAAGACTGAAAAAATAGAAGGAAATATGAAATATCTCAATGAGAGAGTGACAGACCAAGAAAACCGGTCTAGAAGAGACAATTTGAGAATAATTGGTCTTCCAGAAAAACCAGAAATTAATAGAAACCTGGACTCCGTACTAAAAGAAATTATTCAGCAAAATTGCCCTGAAGTCCTACAACAAGAGGGCAATATAGACATCGAAAGGATCCATAGAACACCCACCATATTCGACCCAGAGAAGAAATCGGTTAGAAATATTATTGCCAAATTCAAAAGCTTTCAAGCAAAAGAAAAAATCTTACAAGAAGCCAGAAAGAGACAATTCAAATATCAAGGAGCACCAATCAGGATCACACAGGATCTGGCAGCCTCCACACTAAAAGACCGTAAGGCTTGGAATACAATATTCAGAAAGGCAAGAGAGCTGGGCCTGCAACCACGGATCAACTACCCATCAAAATTGACTATATATTTCCAGGGGAAAGTATGGGCATTCAACAAAATTGAAGAATTCCAGGTATTTGCACAGAAAAGACCAGGGCTGAATGGAAAGTTTGATATCGAACCACAAAAATCGAGAGAAACCTGAAAAGGTAA
>NW_025379495.1:0-7753 GCF_016433145.1 Gracilinanus agilis
GATCATTAGCTTCTAATTGCTCAATTCTAGCCTTTAGGGACTGGTTTAGGCTATAATCTTTTGGTTTTCCTTTTCAATCTGCTCATTTCTGGTGTTCCCTTTCCTTATCAGTTCATTTGATTTCTGAGCCTCACTTTCCAATTGCAAAATTCTGCCTTTTAAACTGTTATTTTCTTGCCAGATCTCTTCCATCTTTCTCATCATCTGAGATTTAAACTCTTCAATAGCTTGTGACCAGCTTTCATTATTTGGGGAAGGTGTGAATATGATTACTTTTTGTTCTCCTCTGTTGTTTGCTCTGTTGTCTGGATTTTCTCTGTGTAAAAGTTATCAAGTGTTACAGATTTCTTCTTGATGATCTTTCTCTTCTGAGGTTCCTGATTTTGGCTTGCCATTGTTAGCCCTGAGCCTTCTCAGCTTTATCCTCACACTCAGGGTCTATCTGCTCTCTCTAGGCTCCCGAGGTCTCAGGTCCGTTGTTCTCAGGGTCACGCCTCCTGGTGGTCCCCCCACCTGCCACTCTGCCCAAGGCTCCTTCAACAGTCTTAGGGTGCTGCTCCCACAGCTGTGCACCCGTCTGCACAGGGTCCCCACTAGAGGTCCAAGCCTGAGCTGAAGTTCCTTGTCCATGCCTGCGTCTTCACCTGAGCCTGAGCTCAAGGTCTGTGTTCAAAGTCTGTGTGTTCTTTAACCTCTTGGGGTCCTAAGTCTTGCTGCTCTCAGGAACAGGCCCTGGAGCTACCAAGGACTTAATGGGTTCCCCAAAACTGCTTTAACTATTGTGAGCTGGCCTTGGCACTGTAGGTGGTGTGGGGGGTAGGGGAGGGGGTTGCTCAGCTCGTGCTCTAGTGAGAGCTATTTCACCCCTTTATAGCAAGGAAATGCCCCGATTCCAAGTATCTTCAATGCTGTGCCCTGTTGTGGGGTCCCTTCATTCATCTGGATTTGTTTTTATTCCCCTTGAGGAGTCCTATATACTTAGGTTAGGAGAGGTTAAGCAGCTGCTTTTTATTCTGCCATCATCTTAACCCAAAATGCCTGAATCAACTACCTCCTGAATCAGATTAAAATATAATGGAGAAATGTTAAATAATCAACTAAAAAGATAATATAACAGAGATAATTTAGTATATGATTTTTTAAGTCAATATGTGCCCTCAAGGATCTGTTTCTATTTGACACTAGATGTATTTGCTATATAATTTTTTTCTGCCCCTGATTTATTGAGGTTAGCAAGGTTCAAAGAAAAACAAATAAAAACCTATCACCTTGGAAGTCATGTCCACCCATTAATGCATTTAATTTAATGTCAGTTTAAATGGTATTGGACTTTATAGGCCTGTAGTATATTTGAATAAGCAAACTCCTTCACTTCCTTAGGTTGCTCAGAATATTACAAAACTTACTTAATCTTTTCATAGCCATTGATTGTCTTAATAAAAGACTGCCTAGTCGGGCATGTGTTATTCATAACTTTTATTACTAGAATCACATTTGATGTGCTATATTTTATGAATATATCATGGGAAATCAGGAAAAGAGATACAATGAAGGAAGACATTAAGCTAGTTTAGAAATACATGTTGATATGACTGACTTGTATAGTTTTATTTAAAAAAACCTATTTTATACATCTTATCATTCACAAAATTACTGATTGTACTGAGTTTTATATTCAGAACAATTTTACTATGTCACTTAGTTATGTAGGAGATATGAACATTTCCATAAATAATATTTCCTTTCATGTATGATTTGAGCTGTATTTCTAATCTCATTTTTCACAATATGGTTTATACAATTTATTGAACAGTTGTCATTAAATAGTGATTTCCTTCCTTGATGTTTCATAATGTTGAATATATCAACCATGTGGCTGTATGGCTTTGGTTCATAATCTTGATAATTTATTCTTGAATTTTTTGAATTATCAAATTTTTTTTCTATTTTAAAGTTAGTATCAGAAAGAGTTTCCATTTTTTGTATTAGAGGATAATTTTAATTTGGTAGCTCAAATCTCTCATCCTTTTTTCCCTTTTTCTAATTTATCTTAGTAATATTTCTTATTTGTTTTTGTATATAATTTTAACTTTTTAACTATTGTATATAATTTAATGATGGAGCAGGGATACTCTAAAAGAGTGAGTCCTTCTCTGCCTTATTTTTTTCTCTGAAGCTTCCTTTGTTCAGGGTATTATGTATCGGACCCCCACATAGTTGCTTGAAGATAGCAGTTGATCTAAGCCTGAGCATTGACAAAATCCAAAAATGGTTTCTGGTTGGGCAATAGTGGTTTAGAAAATATAAATATTCTGCAAAAGCACAATGTTAACACTCTTACTATGGAGGTAATCTTGTATTCCTGGGGTTATATCATTGGAACAAAAGCTCCATTGTGTATGACCAACTTAGAAAAATTTGGTTTTTGAAAGAGTATGGTCCTGATGATAGATTATGTCTGATGGTTAAAGATCAATCTAGCTAAATATGGTCTTGGTGATATATGTTATCTGAGAACCAGCCTGGTTTAATTAGAGAGAATGATCATTTATTGATGAATTTTTCACCTCAGCAACTCCCGAGGACCCCATACTAAAGTACTGAGGGTTTAGAATTTTGAGGGAATATACTCATTGATCAAAGCAAATGTTCTTGAAGTTGAAGTAAAAATTTATCAAATTAAATGTTGATAGTAACATGGAGAAACAGGTCTACTATCACATTGCTAGAATAGTTGTGAATCATTTTTTTAGAAAACAATATGGAAATATACATTAAGAACTGTAAAACTATTCATGCTCTTTAACCTAGAAATCCCACTAACAGAATAATGCCCTAAAGACAATATTGAGAGGGTAAAAACCTACATATGTATGAAAATATTTTTGAAAGCTTAATATCTAATGACAAATAATTAGAAATAACACAAATACAATGATTGGAGAAATGACTGAATATATTGTGATCTGTTAATATGATGGATTGTATTATGTTTTCAGAAATAACAACTATTGGAAATATAAAAAATAAGGGAAATATATGAAGAAATGAACAGAGAAGAGAATAAGAATAGTATATACTATGACTAAATTAAAATAACAAAAGCTGCAAAATCAAGAGAAAAAAAGTATCAATGTAAATCAAAACCAAGGGGAATCCAAAAGCAGAGGATGTATATATTAACACACACAGACACACATAAATAATTCATACATTTTAAAACAAACTGTAAACAACGTCAAATTTGTGGTTTTAAACAATTTTTTGCATTTGTTTAAATTTGTTGTTGTGTTTGATGGTTACTAAGTATATAATAATAAATTTAGTGCTTTAAAAACTATATATAATGCTTATTTTATTCTTCCTTGTTGAAAGTCTTGAAACCATGAAGGTTAAACAAAGACAATTTAAAATAAATTTAGGAGAGTGAGGTCAAGTAATAGTGGTTTCCAGATAAGAGGAGACATTATTACTATCTTTTTCTGCACCTTATTAGCCACATAAGGGCCATTATGAGCATGATTATTGAATTCCCTTGAACTCTTTGAAAATATTAAGAAGACAGTATAAATAATAAGAAATAATTAGGAACCTAATTGTCAGGTAAATCAACTGCTTTTTTTGGAGGAAACTTCTTATCATTCCAGGGTTAATTAATTTTCTAGTTTTGTGATGTAGGGAATATAAGGAAAATTGATCAGTGAACCCTGGTATCATGAAGTCTTATTTGCTTCCCAATATTATATAGAACTTTCTTATAAGTATACAAAAACTTCTTTTTTAAAGTCTGAAATTTATTTAACCAGTTTTTTTTCAATTTAATAACTTTTATTTATGTGCTTAGAGCAGTGATGGGCAAACTTTTTAAAGAGGGGGCCAAAGGAACGGAAATGCTCATCTGTCAGTCTGTTTCTAAGGCAACTCTTTTGAAGTTTCATTGTATTGTATCCTACTCACTATATTTGTCTGATTAGGAATAATGTCGCTCGGCTGGATAGAACATTTCAGGGGGCTGCATCTGGCCTGTGGGTCATAGGTTTCCCATCAGTGGCTTAGAGCATAGTCTCATGATAGATAAAAACCAGTGAGCACTGAATAATATTTTTAGTAATTTTAAAGGTTATATTTATGTCAGGATAGCTATAATTTTTCAGTTGGAAAGAGATTTTTTCAGTTTGAAAGAGAAAAGTAAAGATTTATACAAAATAGAACTAATAAACAGAAGGGAACAATGCATATCAAGTTGAATAATAAACTGTTCAACAAATGTTAGAGTATTTAGCTGATTATCTCAGATTGGAATTTTGCAGACAGATTAGAAACTAATCAGATAGCACCAGAGGTAAAGTGAGGTACCTCAGGTAATTCTTCTAGTTAACAATATAACTTCCTGTTTTAGGCAAATGGCAGCAATACCCATATTCTCTTACCAGATATCCCATTTTTTTGTCGCAGATACACAAAACATGTACATTTGTGACCATATTCATGTACATCTTATTGAACACCACTTTCTGTGCCTTAATACTACTTTCCTTATAAGAATTTCTACAGGCATATGCAATATTGGGAAGCATTAAATGCAATAGCAAAGCAAAAGCATACAACAACAGTTATTAGCATTATATAATGGACTTTTCTTTCCTTTTTGAAATTTTAATTTTATTTTTTCCCTAATTACTTGTAAAAATTATTTTTAACATTCTTTTAAAATTTTAAACCCAATTCTTCTACCTTCATCACTACCATCCTCCTCTCACCAAGAAGGCCAACAATCTGATTTTGTTACAAAATTTTGTTAAAAAATAGATTTTACTTATGAATCATGTAAAATAATTTTGCATATTAGTCCTTTTGTTGAAATGAATCTCTAAAAAATGAAGAAAGTGAATATAGTGTGATTTAGGTTGGATTCATACCCCTTCTGTTGTTTCTTTGGAGGCAGATAGTATTTTCTATCATGAAATTTTTGGGATCAAATTGAATCATTTTATTGCTGACAATAGCTAAGTCATTCACAGTTGTTCATCATACAATATTGCTGTTACTATGTATAATCTTCTTTTGGATCTGCTCACTTCACTCTACATCAGTTCACATAAGTCTTTCCAGTATTTTTAGAAATTACCCTGCTCATCATTTCTTATAGCACAATAATATTCCAGTATAGTAAATTATCACAACTTATATTTAGCCATTCCCGAATTGATGGAAATCCTCTCAAGTTCCAGTTCTTTCCTACTGCAAAAAGAACTACTACTACTTTTCTATATATAGCTCTTTTTTCTATTTTTTATTTGTTTAGGAAACAGACCCAGTAATGGTATTGCTGGGTCAAAAAGTATTTATATTTTTACAACCCTTTGGGCATAGTTCCAAATTGCTCTCTAGATTGGTTGAATCAGTTCACACCTCCCTGAACTATACATTAGTGTCTCAATTTTCCAACATCCCGTTCAACTTTCATAGCATAATAGATAATTTGATAAGTGTTAAGTAATATCTCTGAGTTGTTTTAATTTTCATTTATCCAGTTAATATTGATTTTGAGCATTTTCTTCACATAACTATAAATTGGTTTGATATTTCATCTGAAAACTACTAGTATGCATCCTTTAATCATTTATCAGTTGGGAAGTGACTTTTATTCTTATACACTTGATTCATTTCTCTAAATATTTTAAGAAATAAGACCTTTATTAGAGAAACTTGTAAAAAATTTTTATTGATTATTTATTATTATTTTTTAATTTTAATTTTGTATGTTTTCCCATAGTTACATGTTTTATGTTCTTTCCCTCTCCCTCAAACCTCCCTTATCCCCCTTAGCCAATGCACAATTGCACTGAGTTTTACATGTATCATTGATTAAGACATAATTCCATATTATTGATAGTTGGTCTAGAGTTATTTAGTGTCTACATCCCCAATAATATCCCCATCAGCCCATGTGTTCAAGCAGTTGTTTTTCTTCTGTGTCTTTCCTCCCACAGTTCTTCCTCTGATTGTGGCTAGTTTTCTTTCTCATAAGTCCCTCAGCCTTGCTCTGTATTCTTGCATTGCTGCTAGTAGAGAAGTCTGTTATGTTTGATTTTACCACAGTGTATCAGTCTCTGTGTACAATGTTCTCCTGGATCTTCTTTCACTCTGCATCAATTCCTGGAGGTCATTCAAGTTCACATGGAATTGCTTCAGTTCTTTATTCCTTTAAGCACGCTAGTATTCCATCACAAAAAGATACCATAATTTGTTCAGCCATTCCCCAATAGAATGACATTCTCTCATTTTCCAATTTTTTGCTACCACAAAGAGTGCAGCTATAAATGTTTTTGTACAAGTCTTTTTCCTTATTATCTCTTTGGGGTACAAACCAAGCAGTGCTATGGCTGAATCAAAAGGCAGATAGTCTTTTAAAGCCCTTTGAGCATAGTTCCAAATTGCCATCCAGAATCGTTGGTTCAGTTCACAACTCCACCAGCAATGCATTAATGTCCCAATTTTGCCACATCCCCTCCAACATTCATTATTCATTTTGCCTGAGTCACAGTGCAGTGCTGCCCCTTTCAGCTTTATCCTCACACCCAAGGTCTGTGCTCTTTAGGCTCCTGGGGTCTCAAGTCTAGCTGTTCTCAGGGTCAAGACTCCTGGTGGTCCTCTTGCTTGTTCCTTTGCCAAAGGATCCTTTAAGAGTCTCAGTGTGGAGAGATTTCTGGTTAAGATGGTGGCAGAGTAAGGAGCATCAGCTTGATCTCTCCTAACCAAAGCATACAGGACTCCTCAAGGGGACATAAAAATGAATCCAGATGAACGAAGGGACCACACAACAGGGCGCAGCATTGAAGGTATGTGGAATCGGGGTATTTCCAAGCTTTAAAGGGGTGAAACAGCTCTCACTAAAACGCGAGAGGAAGAAGTCCCTCCCTCATCCCCCACACCATGTACAGCTCAGAAGCCAGCACACAAGAGTTAAAGCAGGTTTGGGGCACCCAGTAAGTCACTGGCAGTGCCAGGGCTTGTTCCTGAGCAGCAAGACGTAGGACCACAAGAGGCAAAAGAACACACACAGACTTTCCCAAGCATCTGCGCAGGTGAAGGCAATGCCCTAGGCGAGGACAAGGATCTAGAGTGCAGGCTTGGACCTCAATTGTGGGGCCCTGTGCAGACAGGAGCACGGCTGTGGAAGTAGTGCCCTGAGACTGTTGAAGGAGCTTCAGGCAAAGGGGCAGACCAGGGACAACCAGGAGGATCAACCCCAAGAACAATGGGACCTGAGACCTCGGGAGCCTAGACACCTCAGACAGACACTGAGTGTGAGCATAAAGCACAGAAGGCGCTGGGCTAACAACAATGGCAAGCCAAAATTGGGAAGCCCAGAAGAGAAAGATTATCAAGAAGAACTCTGTAACACTTGACAACTTTTACACAGAGAAAATCCAGACAACAGAGGAGGATAAACAAGTAATCATATCTGAACCTTCTCAAAACAATGAAAACTGGTCACAAGCTATTGAAGAGTTCAAATCTGAGATGTTGAGAAAGATGGAAGAGATCTGGCAAGAAAATAACAGGTTAAAAGGCAGAATTTTGCAATTGGAAAGTGAGGCTCAGAAATCAAATGAACTGATAATGAAATGGAACACCAGAAATGACCAGATTGAAAAGGAAAACCAAAATATCATAGCCGAAAAAAAAAAGATTCTGGTCGAAAACCAGTCCCTAAAGGCTAGAATTGAGCAATTAGAAGCTAATGATC
>NW_025379496.1:0-7319 GCF_016433145.1 Gracilinanus agilis
TATATAATATATCATATATCATTTATTTATTATATCATTTAATATAATGTTATATTATTTAATTTAAAATTTGAGTATTTAATTTAACATTATATTATTTAATTCTCTCTATACCATTATGAGATAGAGATTTTCATCATGTCCATTTTACAGATAAGGAAACAGTGCCTCCAAAAACCTTAAGTGATTTGCTCGAGGATAGTTTAGGTGGGAAGAATTTGAAGCAGAATTCAAGTCCAGGTCTTCTGGAGCTCTCTCCCAACCACATTTCCTAGATTTGGTTTCTTCAGAACGTTTGACAGCCTATTATTTTTTTCTCCAGCCATTTCCTGAAGTATCCTAAAGAGTCTCTTCTCCATTCCCCATGCTTAGCAGCAAAGCTTCCCCATTCCGGGTCCAAGACTCTAATCCAGGAAGGAATGCAATGTAGAACCTGGTGGGATGCCCAGAGCTGGCTTCCTTGCCAGACACTGGGTTTGTTTGTTTTCACAGATCCGTGGCATGGTCCCCAAGCTACAATTGCCAACCAGTAATAGTCCTTGAGGTTTTGTTTAGCTTCTATCTATCACTTTAAAAATGTAGGTGGTTCTTTACTTTCTTTCCTATTCTGAATGAGGACTTAGTTAAATGCCTGTTTAAGAATTGATGAGTAATTTCAAGGATTTAGGGGAACATTCTGTGCTATTATATGCAAATACATGCCATGCATGGCTCCCTGTGTCATTAACCTGGCAATCATTTCATGCATGACTCCCCATCTTATTAAGCTAGCAGTATGGAATATTTGATTTACTAAACTGGTATGAACTACTTAGTGTGCTAATATAGGAATATAACTTTTAAATTTCTTTGGAATAACTATCTTAGAAACAGATTCTGGGAAACGATAACATTATTTTGACAGCTGTGCTCTGTTTCTAAAGGTCTATTTTAGGAAGCTTCACATAACTGGTGGAAATGTACCTGTGTGATTTGAATGAACCATACAATAATTGAAAATGAAAACCATCAGAGTAATTAGAGCCCTCGGAGCTTGGTTGCGATGGATTCAATGGCTCAGGTAAATAAATTGGAGGGTGGGGGGAGGTCGTGCGTCCTCAGTAAGAGAAGAGTGATAATAGCCTCCAGTTTTCTGTGATTCTGCCACCAGGCTCCCTGTTACCAGGATGTTCTAAAACCTCTGTTTATATCCCAGGCCCCCTGGCTTTGCAGGCTCTCGTTGCCATAGCAGCATTCATTGGCCATGGGATTTACGGAAAAAAAAGGGGGGAAGGGGGGCTGTATATTTGTAAAGTTGGTCCAGTGCCAAGCGAGCGGGAATTATAAATGCAGGATCCTGGTTTCTTCCTTTAGTGTCCATTTCAGCTGGCATCTAATGTCGGCCCATAATCACAGACCACTCTGTCATCATTCCGACCAGCTGCATGAAATAAAACAAAGAGAAATTTAGCAGCCGTGGAGGGGATGGTAATTTATAAGGCTTTTAAATGATGTTTTCCATGTTCCTCAATCAACAATATACTTGAAAACCTTTCATTTTTTTCTCTTCTATATTAAGACTGCTTTGGCTGCTGCTTGCTTGAAGGATGACCCATCGGTGCCGCGTTGAGCTTTTCAGAATGTCGCATCGGAGAAAAGAGCTCAAAATCCAAGTGGATAGGAGAAATACTAAGTGGCATTGGGTTTAGGATTCTTGACATTTTAGATACATAGTTCCATTCTCTTTGGGCTTTCACCAGCATACAATTAGAACTGAGTCGCCATTTGTAATGAGAGAACTGTTAAGAAATACTTATAAATAAGCATTGCCTGTTTCCAGAATATTCTGTTCGTTTCTCCCTCAGTCGCATTACAGAGTTCTGGGTACTTGAAGTAACACAAGAAAAAATGTTTATTGGGGGGGAAAAAGTTGAATAATCTGGCAGAGTTGGTGGACTATGACATGTGGAGGGCTTGCCTTGGCCATGAATATGTAAGGAGACCTCAGAAGTCTAGGAAATGGAGGTAAAAAGAAGGGGAGGGAGGGACAGCCTGATATAGTCTGGGAAAGGAGAGAACATGCAGTCTGATTGCTGTTAGCCAGGCCAGACCTTGGTTGGTACACCAAGATATGCCAATGAATAAATTAAACTGGTGAAAATGGAATAGAACTCTGGTAGTTTGTTGAGATTTAGTAGACAAAGAAGTCTCCTTTGATGCTCCAAGTCATTAATGCCTAGATGTCTTTACTAGGCTTCCAAGACTCTTATGGACTCCTGAAATGTATTGAATTCATTCCTTGGGAAAGGCTTGTGTACGTTTTAAAATAAAGTTAAATCAAATATGAGAATAGCACCCATCTGAAATGTAGGAGATTTTTTTGATTTAAAAAAAGTTCTTTCATTTATTTATTTTTGGTGGGGATTAGAGAAGCAAGACTAGAAAGTTTAAATTGTCAAAGTTATTTTTTTAAATGTTTATTTCTTTAAATAAAACATTAAACAGAAAGGCAACATAGGAGAGGAGATAGAAACCTGACCCTAAAGCCATGAATAACTAATATTTACAGAGTGCTGTAAAGATTGCTAAATACTTTCCTTATGTTATCTCTTTTAATCCTCATAAACTAGGTGATTTTTAGAACTGGGGACAGCTTTCTGAGTTCAAATCTGACCTCAGACAATTAATAGCTGTGTAACTCTGAGCAAGTCACTTATTTGACTCAGTTTATTTGTCCTTATTATTAGGTGAAGAAGGAAATGACAAAGCATTTCAGTGTCTGACAAGAAAAGCCCAAAGGGGGTCATGAAGTGTCAGACATGATGAAATGACTGAACAACAAACATTTACAACTGAGGAAATTGAGACATAAAGGAGTTAAGTGACTTGCCTAGAGTTATAAGGAGACTAAGAATATTAGTTGAAATTTGAATTCAGGTCTTCCTGACTGCAGATCTTGCATTTTATTATACACTGAAGGACCTAGCAGCCTCAGGATGACATTAAAACCTGGCCAGGGATACCATCATGGGCAAGTCATCTATTCCCTCTGAGTTTCTAGAAAACAAGGATAATAATAAAAACACTAATATACATGGTGATGATTAAGATCAAATGAGATAGTATGAAGTGCTTTTCTAACCTTAAAGCACAACATATATGAACTATTATTATTTTTCAAATTAAAACTGACCTTAGATAAATTAAATTTTATAAAATTTTAATGTAAATTCTAAAGTATCTAAGACCATAGTCCATTAACCTCCCAAGAAAGAAGAGGGTATTATTAATTTCCAAATCAATATCCTTTCATTTAGGAAGGATAGATATAACTTTTATAAATAAACTTTAATATATATTTTATATTTACTATATATTAAAGTATATATAAATTTAAAACTTTTATAAAATAAATGTAGACTACATATGGCCATATATATTATATAACATGTAATATAGATATAGACATAGAGAGAGTTATATAAATATAACTCTTTTTCAGTATTTCTTTTCACTCTATCCTTGACCAAGACAGGCTCCTCTCCCTCTCCCCCTCTCTCTCTCTCTCTCTCTCTCTCTGTCTCTCTCCATATATGTGTGTGTGTGTGTGTGTGTGTGTGTGTGTGTTTGTGTGTGTGTGTGTATCAAAAACAGTTTGAGGACTAAAACAGTATTTTAATCCCAGAATTGGTATTTATCCAGGCCTTTCTTTCTTTTTTTCTCTTTCTTTCTTTACATCCTCACCTTTACTCTGGCTATTTTCTTCCCTGCAAATGTACCCCACTATTCCTAACCCCCCCAGTATTTCCTTATTGTCTGAGAAACCTAAGCAAAACACATTGCTAATAACCCAGGAATGAGTACATTAGTGGACTGCTCTATTATTCTACTCGCAATTTTTGTGATTTCCCAGATCATCCCTTCCCTGACCACTCTTCCTTTATATGCACATTTTCTCCAGCATTAGAATCTGCAACTCCATAAAGGCAGGCAGAGGTGGTCTTGGGTTTATTTCATAGCCCTAGCACAGAGTGTTTGATACATGGTAATTTCTTAATAGATGATTTCCCCTCAATATCAGGACACATAGAAGTACAGCATGAAGGAAGAGTGGAGGTCAGGTTTGGGGGTTGTAGCCCACATCCCAAGGGGTCTGCTTATGTTTCTGTGCATCTGAGTCCCCCACTAGAATACCCACCCTAATAGGAAAGTAGCTAGAAGAGTGGATAATGAATATGCTCCCCCCCAAGTTGCACCAAAATCTGGGCACTTTTAATGGGCATTAAGGACTAGTCTATCATGATTTAGTACTTTCAGTTTCAGCAGAAGCTAATGAATAGACCAATGAATGAATAAAAAATATTATTAGGCACTGATCATATGCCAAGCATTATACCAAAGATAGTCCTTGTCCTCAAAATATAGAGGGATGTGGTGGTCAAGGAGGGGTATTTTGGTTTATAAATTTATAGGTATGGCAAATAGAGATATTGGGGGACCAGCTGAGTATCTCTGTTCACCATCCCCCCTACCTACTCCCAGTAGGGTCATGTCCAGTTGGTCATACCCAGTAGATGCTAAGAGACATGACACTATGAGATTACATCTAATATAAAGTATTTTAAATATTTTATGTCTAAAAAAAGGAAAGTAAATTACTTACACCCCACCACATGATCTATACATTAAAATCACTCTGGAAACTGTGCATAATTTTGTTTTTAAAATATTTTAAGTGGCACACAAGATCACTATTGAAGCATTGTTTTATTTTTAAGATTACAAACTTGTGAAGGGTTTGTTTCTTTTATCCCTGTTCTTATTGACATTATATAATTAACTTAGTAGCATTCTGTACTTTAATAAAGATTAGTGTATTACTGAATTACACTCAAATGGGTTTGCTTTCCTCAATCCCAGGACTGAAAATGCTGAAAAAAATTCTAATCACTTTTGTCAAAACAAATTGCCAGCAATGTCTTTGCTATTCTGCATGTGAGAGCTGGTGGGAAACATTCATTAATCTAACAGTTTACGATTTTGATTTCCAGATGGAATGATTAGCATTTCGGAGCTTTTTATATTCAAACCACAAAAATAAGCCCTTTTCAGGGGTCACTGAAGGCAAATAATTTAAGTCTCATACTTTGCTCAGTTAAACGTGGCATAGACTATGTCAGTCATCTAAAATATTTTCTTAGATTTCTCATCAGTTCCATTTTCTCCTTTCCCCCTTTGCTTAAATGCAAAACAATTTTAATGGTTCACATTATTTCTTTGAAATACCTAGACTGTTCTTGTTGCTTTTTTCTTCTTGTTTCTACTATTTGCCCATCTAATTCCATGAGAAGACAGAACGTTTAATATCTTTCCATTATATTTTCTTCATGTAAGCCCACCCACAAGTATATTTTAATAATATTTATTTGATATTATAAAATTTTCAAGTGTTACGGTACTTCAACTCTTTAACCATTCATGCACAACCTCTTCTGTAATTTTGAGTTAACCATCTAATAATCCTTTGGGGATGTGGGAAACAGAAAGTTCTCCTCTGTCACCCTCACTTCTGATTAGCAAGAGATATCAATCTGACTACTATCCGTAGGGTATGATCATTCATTTAGTTGGCCAATGAGCCAGAATTCTGTGTACATATTAGAGGAAAAATCTCCACTCCTTCAGTCCCTTCTATTTCCCAATCTCAGTACAAACCTAGGAAGCCAGTTAAGAAAGATATTTGAGTTTCTGGCATTCCAAAGGAGAGAGAGCCATATTTGTGAAGGGTCCACTTGAGAGTAGGATGGTGAGAGAATATTGGCACCAACCTACATCTCCTCCCCAGTCTCACTTTGGGCTAGAGGGAGACTTTGTGAGCTAAGAAATGTCTGACAGATTTTTAACTTCTCATAATCATGTTGTTAATGTTCCTGTAAGAGCAGACAACCAATTTAAAGTACTAAAAAGTGTCTAATTTTTTAAAAATGAATATCCTACCTTAGGACAACATCATTTTTTTTGGAAAAATTTATTTAATTAATTGACTTACAATATTTTTTCCATGGTTACATGATTCATATTCTTTCCCTTCCCTCCTCCCTTCCCCAACCCCCCTAGCCAAGGAGTAATTCCACTGGGCTTTACATATGCTTAGGACAACATCTTAAAGAGTTCAGCGACAGGACTTCTAGGATGTATGTTACTCCTTTGTGAGGTGTGTTCTCTGATTGAGCTCTTTGCATTCTCTGTATACTGGTATGATTGAATGACTAACTTTTTGGCGGGGTTATTTTTGGATAATTGTTCATACTATAACAATTTTGTAAAATATCCCTTTCTAAAATCTAATTAATTGATATCGTTGATTATCATGAGGGAAAGCACACCAATGGGGGCTCATGACCTGTAGCACTAGAAAGACAACCTTTGGGGATTAATCCACAGGATTTTACCAAATCTTTCACCTAGTTGGAACAGACTTCTTATAGTAACTAGTTGAAATGTCTTTGATTTCTTTAAAGAAATGGAAAGGATTTGTTTACATTTAGTTCCTACTGATTCATTCAATCCAGCTAATGAAGGTGGGATAATCAAAGAATCATCACCCTTACAGAAAGAAGTAGGTGGGCACTCTAAGAAAAGGAGATAAGGAGAAAATCAAGACTGAGAGATTATCTGAGAAGGAGATAGGGTATCCTGTATGAAGAGCAACAGTGAAGCCAAATGGGATGGAAAGGGAGCCATAATAGACCTGCAAAAGAAGGTTGGAGCCAGGGATTGAAGGGTTTACAGGAACATAGCAACACTAGACTTACTTAGAAGCCTCTAAATCTGACTTCCAGCTCCCTGGGCAAATTTTGGCTCCTGCTTCGACTATAAGTCTTCTCTTCCACAGACAATTACCACCCACCTTTCACATCCTAAATTTCTATATAACACATCATAATCTACAAACTAATTGTAAATAGGGCCATTAAGCACAAATTAAATTTTGATTTCAATTAAGTGGATGAAAGTCAGTTAGGGGAAAACTTGAAAATATGATTTGGAAACTTTTAGTCACTGTTGAAAAAAGAACAATCTATCCCTCTTAATTTATTACAGAACAGCTATCCCCTACTGAAGGTTTTCCCTGTCATCCTACTTATAAAAATATTAGAAACTATCATAGATTGATTGACTAAAAGTTATTACCATAATTTGGAACTATGTGAGCTCATCACTCTAATTTTTTAAATGAGGAAATAGAGCCCCGCAAAGGTCATCTTGGTAAGGGACCATAACATATCAAGGCTTCTATTTCCTCCAATATCGAATACAGTATATAATATATAATATAT
>NW_025379497.1:0-1050 GCF_016433145.1 Gracilinanus agilis
TTTCTTGTAGACAACATATGGTAGGATTTTTGGTTTCTAATCCACTCTGCTATTTGCTTCGTTTTATGAGCAAGTTCATCCCATTCACATTTAGAGTTGTAATTATCAGTTGTGCATTCACTAACATTTTTGTATCCTCCCCTAGTCCCACCCCTTCTTCTTATACTATTTTCTTTTGAACCAGTGGTTTGCTTTGAGCTGGTATCCCTTATCCCCTCCTTTGGTTAACTTCCCTTTCTACCCCCTCCCTTGTTATTCCCCTCTTTTTATTTTTAAAGGCCTAATGGATTCCCTCCCCCTTCTTCTCCCCTCCCTTTTTTCACCTCCCCACTCCCATGTTCCCCTGGTTAATCCCTTCTGACTTTATTAGTAGGATTAGATAGAGTTTTTTATCCAAATGGATAATAAAGCTACTCTTCCCTCTCTGGGTTGATTACACTGAGAGTAAGGTCTGATTATTCCTTCTTAATGCTCTCTTCCTCTCCTTCTTATAATAGTATTTATCTCCTCCCCTTCCCATGCCCTCTTTGTGTGTGATAGAATATCCTATTTTTCTTATTCACTCAAGTTTATCTTGGTGTCCCCTACTATTCACCCCCCTCTTTCCTACCCCCACCATGTCATCTTAGACCATTTAGTATTCCACCCTCTCCCTATGAATTATTCTTCTGATTGCTATAATAGTGAATACTATAATAGCGAATATAGTTCACTACAGAGAATTATACATAGCATTTCTCCACATAGTAATACAGATAATTAGATCTTATTGAAGCCCTTAAAGAGGCAAATTTAAAAAATTATGAGTTTTCTTTCTTTCCCCTCTGTTTCTTATTTACCTTTTCATGTTTCCTTGATTTTTGTGGTTGGATATCAAACTTTCCATTTAGTCCTGGTCTCCTTTGTGCAAAAACTTGGAAATCTTCAATTTTGTTGAATGCCCATACTTTCCCCTGGAAGTATGTAGTCAGTTTTGATGGGTAGTTGATCCGTGGTTGAAGGCCCAGCTCTCTTGCCTTTCTGAGTATCATATTCCAAGCCTTGCAGTCT
>NW_025379498.1:0-4943 GCF_016433145.1 Gracilinanus agilis
TATGTATGTATGTTTCTGGGATATAGATGCCTTTGTCTTAGGGTTAGCTAATAGCTAGACAGAGGGAGTAGGGATGCTTCCAGGTGCCACAGGATATGATTCTTAATCTTCAAGGCTGTTCTGTCTAGGAATCTTCAAGGCTGTTTCATCTAGGGGCCCTGGGGCTTCCAGCCCGGAGTTGTCCCTGGGACTGTGAGTCAGAGAGATAACTGCCCTGCTTGAGTTGGGCATGACATTATCCAAAAAATCCCCTGCTTAATTGCTAAGTTTAGCTTTTTGGCTATAATATTCTTATAAGCTATAATATTTCTATAAGCTTTTTTGGCTATAACACCTTTCCTCTACATGTTCTTTGAAACAGTAACACTGGATGGATTCCTTCCTATTCCTCCCACACTCTATCCCTCATCTTTGGGCAACTTCACTGACTATTTTGGATCCCTGCAATTCTCTCCATCCTCATCCCTGCCTCCAATCTTCTTAGTCTTCCTTCAAGTCTTAGTTCCACCTTCTGCAAGAAGTCTTTCCCAGGCCTCATTTATCTTAGTGCCTTCCCTTTGAGGCTACTCCCAATTTATTCTGCACAAATCTTGTTCTACATAGTTGTTTTTATATTGTTTCCTCTGTTAGACTGAGAAGACCTCAGAGAGCAGGGATTTTTTTTTTGCCTTTCTCTTCACCCTTTGTGTTAGTTCAACTAAATTAATTAACTAAATCAACTAAATTAATAAACATTTATTAAGCATCTATTATTAAGCACTATTAAGTGCTAGAGAAACAATTAAGAACAAAAAATAGTCAGGTATTCCTTGCCCTCAAGGAATTTTAAATCTAATGTGATAAAACAAAAGAAAGCTGGGGGTACCTCTAAGCTGAGAGGAGGGAAACATGATGATGGCAGAGCTGAATCCATTCATTGATTCAATACACATTTATTAAGCACCTACTATGTGCTAAGCATTGGAGTTCAATTGACTGTAAATGACTTGGTTATGAGTTCTCTGAGCCCTCTTTAAATGGAGGCTTTGGGGAGACTTTTTGCTCTGCCCTCAATCCCTCCAATTAGAGGGGCCAAGGCTACTGAGGGTACTGATAAAGATTAAGTACCCAAACTAATACAGTCATTGGGATGATGAGTTTCCTTGTGGTGAGCTTTTCTTGGGAGTATGTTAATGGTGGAGTCCAGGCACATCCAAGGAGTGCAGCTTGCTGACCCAGTGACTATGTCTAGTCAACTCTAAACACAAAAGTTGGAGGGAAATTAGAACAGCTTTATTAGGGGGCTCAAAAAATAGCAATTACCTAAAATATGCATGCTCGAAAGCAATCCACATGAGGTCACAATTATAGAATGGAGGAGATGGTCTTTTATACACAGGGCTAAAAAAGCCCAGGACTTTCCAGGTGGCTCCAGGCTGTCTCATGATTATCAGAAAGGCATACAATTAAAACATCTCATGGTTTGGGGGAGAAATTATGACATCTGTTAGAAAAAGCTTTGGGGATAGCTAGATGACCCAGTGGACAGAAAATCAGGCATAGAGTCAGGAGGTTCTATGTTCAAATTTGTCCTCAGAACAATCCTACCTGTGTGATCCTGGCCAAGTTACTTAACTCCAATTGCCTAGCCCTTACTGCTCTTCTACCTTGGAAGTAATTCTTAGTATCCATTCTAAAACAGAAGGTAAGAGTTAAAAAAGAAAAAAAAGAAAAATCTTTGGCTGTTGCAACACTCATGAGGCCAAAAAAAGGGGGCAGGACTCCCTTTTGAAAAAAGATTTAAAAAGGGACTTTACAAAAAACGAGTCATTTTAATTGCTTCCTATAATTGAAACAAAGTAAGTGTTCAATAAATGCTAGTGTATTGAATGACTAATCCCACAATGAAGTTTAAGCACAAAAAATATTGGATAAATGAGGGAAGGGAATGAAGTTTTCTAATTAAATTAAATTAATAATTTTAATTTCATTTAATTTTTTAAATTCAGTTTGATTACTTAAGCAAAGAACAAGAGACAAAAATAGGGAAGATAATGATATAGTAGGAGTAGGAGAAGAATAAAAACAATTTATTGAAAAAAATAATGTTGAAAGAAAAAATTATTTCCTTTTGGGCTTTTACTCTAATTAATGAGACAAAACTCAGGACAAGAAAATTAACAGATAAACTCTTTTTATTACTAAATTGACCAAAGTAGCAACACATTGACAGGGTGATCCTTGGAGACCAAAGAGCTTTTCAAAGTGGGTCAGCTTTTTGTAATCAACTTTTGTAATGAGATAGATAATTCTGATAGGTCCACACTAGTAAAAGAGACTGGGCCCTTGCAGCTCAGTTCCTCCCCAAGTAGTGACACTTTGCACAGGTAGGGCTACGTGTCAATGCCCACACAGATGGGGAATGTGGCATGCCTACCTGCCAGATTGATTGACCAACATGACTGGGGAGACAATCAGTTACTGAGTCAAGATAACTTTCAATAGTAGGATCAAGTGATCTGGGTCTTGCCTCGACAAAAAGAGATGGAGAGTGCTGGTTGGTAAAAACAGAAACTTTAACCAAACTGCTTTAAGAAAAATAAGCTGCAGTTACGTATGAGTAATTTTTTAACAGAATCAGATAAACTGGAAAATAAACATGACAATATAATCTTTTTTTAAAATACCCTTACCTTCTGCTTAGAATCAATCCTAAGCATTGGTTTCAAGGCAGAAAGAGTGGTAAGGGCTAGGAAATTGGGTTTAATTGACTTGCCCAGGGTCATATGCCTAAGAAATGTGAGGCTAGATCTCAATTCAAAACTTCCTTTCTCCAGACCCACTTCTCTATCCACTGAGCTGCCTAGCTGCCCTATGAAATATAATCTTGAAGAAAGCTGAAAAATCAATGAAAAAAAATCTACCAAACACACTTAAAACATAAAAGCATATACAGAGTTAAAATGAGAGAGGAATAAAAATGTATCACACTTTAACTGAATCTAAGGGGCAAAAAGGAATAACAATTATAATTTCATATAAGGAAATATTAAAATAGATTTTGTAAAAAAAGACAAACTAGGAAAATAGATTATGCTTAAAAACATTTTGAATAATTGTTAAAAAAAATCAGTATTGAGGTTCTATGCACTGAATTGCATAGTGTCTCAGTTGTTGTGCTAAAACCACATAAATAATGTTTCAACATTTTCTATAATGTCCAGTTTGTAGCTGTTGGATGTCTTTTTAAATGTTCATAAGGATATGTCTATTATTTAAACTTTTCATAACTTCAAGTGTCATCTTTCTTTTGTGAATGTAAATGAGTTGATATTATGTGCTAGAGAACATATATACAAGGGAGAAGTGTAATGCCTTAAAGCAAAAGCTTTATTGTTCTTTTATCAAATAACTTGTATCAAAACCACTGCCATAGGCAGTGGCCAACCAAAGCTATTTGAGATAATGAAGACTCATCAGAAATTCCTAGAAGTTAATATTTGCTTCCCTTGTGAATGCTATAGATAATAAGTTAACTTACCTTGGCAGAACACTTTTCAGGGATGTACACACTCAAATTGAAAAATAAATCATAGCTACTAGAGTAGTTATATTAGAACATGATTTTAATCAGGCAAAGGAGAAGATAATCCAAGACACCACTCAGAGACTACCCTGAGCAGACCACGTCTCAGGAAAGACCAAGAGTAATATAATTATTGGGAATTTCCAATGAATGGAAGAACTCAACGTGCTGGTATTACTTCAGGGAGAGAAAGAGATGAATGGTGTGAGAATTTACAGATGCTTAGAAACTCTGATGATCTGGCCACATTGTTCAAACTACAAAAATGTTTACCTAAAAGACTATTTTGTGGAGAACTCACACAAGGCAAGCACTCATGTGGAGGTCAGAAGGAGAGGTACAAGACCTTTTCAAGGTCTCTGAAGAATTTTGATATCAACTGTGAGACATGGAAGACCTTGGCATAGGACAGCCCTCCTTGGTATGCCCACAACAAAGAAAGCACTGTGCCCTCTGAGCAAAGCAGAATTACAATAGCTCAAAAAGAAACATGAGATGTGCAGATTTAGAAACATCCCAAGTCCAATCATATTTGTCCCTGACCTGTGGGAGAGCCTTCCAAGCTCATATTGATCTGACTAGCCACAGACCTACATTGACCTCAAAATAACATTGTAAATTTTGTCTTCTTCAAGTAGGAAAGACAACCAACCAACCAACCAACCAACCAACTATCCACCTTCACAATTTGTTGCTTATCACTATTCTGCCTAATGGCACTAAACTGCCAAAAAATGTTCCCCTTACTTATAAAAATCATAACACTACTGATCTCAGCCCAAATGAAGTACTTTCTTTTTGAAGCATCTTAGGTTGTATATCTTTTAAAAAGAATAGCTGCATTCTGAATAGAGACTAAAAAAAAGATGAAAGGAAAATAAAGTTTCATGACTTACATCCCCTCTAGTCAATCACTACCTTAGAATTCAGAGAACTTAGGTAGCTTGCTTTATAAAAAGAGAAAGCTAGGAACCTATCTAGGGTGCTGCTACTCCATCTGGTGCTTTTACCTGTTGAATGCAGCTGCGGACCATCAGCTAAACCCCCGTGAGCCAACTGTGAACTGTGCTGATCTGAGACCAGAGACACAGACTCTGTGTTGCCTAATCAGCTGATAGGTACTTTCTAGGATGCTCCCTCCTTCCATCTTCTACCCAACTGGATGATCTGGATCCAAAGAATCCAATGACTAATTCAAAGATCCCAAAGTATAGATACAAAGCAGAATGTTTTTTTTTAATAATAGATGCTCTGTAAATGTTTATTCCTTTCTTTCTCTAAGCACTGGGTATACAAAGACAAAGGATATGGACTAACAGTTACTTTACCCATCATCTTGGAAGACCTGATGGAGGAATTATATATATATATATATATA
>NW_025379499.1:0-1428 GCF_016433145.1 Gracilinanus agilis
GCTGAAATCACTTCACATCAGGATTAAGTTCTAATCCCAGCCAGTCAGGGTGTGACACGGGGCCGCCTAGTCCCAATTCTGGGCTCACCATTTACTCTTCTGAGAAATGGAGGCATCCGTGCTGGTGACGTCCTGATAACCTGCCCGTACACCTCCCATGATCTAGTGGGAGAGGCAGAGGCAGGGACCTGGGTGTGAATCCCACCTTTACCAACTACTGGTTCACTGACTTTGGAATGACAAGGAATGGGCCTCAGCTTCCTCATCTGTAAAGTGAGGGGATGAACTAGATGACCTGTAAGGTCCCTTCCAACTCTGTGATTGGATTCTATTAATTTTTTTCCTTCTAAGTGACCTTGGACTTGTCACTTTTCCTATGGGGCCCAGTTTCTTCATTTGTAAAAAAGGAGGAGCTTAACAGGATGACCTTTGTGATCCCTTCCAGCTTTAAACATTTAATTTTATGTGTCCTTCAAGGCTCAAATGCTCTCTCATTTGCGAAGTCTACCCCAATTCCTCTTCACCCTCCACTGCCAAGGTGGAGCCAATCACTTCCTTCTTCAAATGCCTCTTGTCCTCTGTATGGGCTTCCTCGTGTGATCAGGATTCATGGACCCATCCTGCTTCTCTGCTGTGCCCTCAGATGAGATGAGGTGAGAGAGAAGAGCAGAGCCTGCTGGATTGCTCTTTCCTCTGCAGCGTAGCTATGCCTGGGATGTATCAGATGTTCCTGTTTGTTTACTATTGTGCAGCCCTCTTTGACTTTTCATGTCCTCATTTGGGGTTTTCTTGGCAAAGATCCTAGGGTGGTTTGCCATTTCCTTCTCCAGCTTCTTTTATATATGAGGAAACTGAGGCAGAGAGGGTTCAGTGAGTTGCTGAGGGTCTCACCACTGGTCTAGCCTTGGTGCTTTATGGGCTGTGCCGCCTAGCTGCCCCCTAGGCTGGCAGGACACACCTTAGAGTTTAATCTCTCACTTTCTCAAGTCTGGGAAAGCTCAAATACACTCAACCACGTCCCAGTTTGTAGCATTTGTCTAGCTCTGAGGAGGAAACGATCAACTGGACATTGAACAGTCGGTGCTCAGGGTCGGCGCTGGCTCCCCTCCTCTGCTATTTCCAGTGACAGGCGGCCCACGAGGGCCTGTTTGCTTTGGTCTGACCCGGCAACCCCACTTAGGGTTCATTGGATAGCAGGAAGAGGTTTAGGGGTATGTCAGGAGATAGGACAGAGGCAGGGAAGGAGGCGGGGGAGACAGACACAGAGACAGAGAAGGAGGGAGAGGAGAGAGAGACAGACAGAAAGGCAGAGAGAGCCCTTCTGTTTTCATTCTTTCCTTCTCTTTTTGCCATGTGCCTGAAGATTCAGGACTTCCCTGGTGGCATCGCTGGGGGCTCATGGAAGGACATTCCTGCCTAGGAGAGCCT
>NW_025379500.1:0-2129 GCF_016433145.1 Gracilinanus agilis
TGGGTAGCTCAGTGGATTGAAAGCCAGGTCTAGAGATGGGAGGTCCCAAGTTCAAATTTGATCTCAGACACTTCCCAGCTGTGTGACCCTGGGCAAGTCACTTGACCCCCATTGCCTACCTTTACCACTCTTCTGCCTCAGAACCAATACACAGTATTGATTCTAAGACAGAAGGTAAAGGTTTTTAAAAAAAGAAATTTATATCCTACTGTGTGCAGGGAGGGGGTAAGAAGCAGGGTATAGGTAGAGTATTGATTCCAAGGGTTTAAAAGAAAAGTGGTCTGAGGGAGCTGGCCATGTGCCCTGGCTCTGTGAGGATGGACAGGAAGCTTTCTATGGGGCATATTCTTTTACTTTTGTATTTCTTCTCTAAAGAGAACAAACCCTATGGAGATGCAACCCCCACATCCCTGTGACTGCTATTGCCAATTCTGGCTCTGCCATAGTATTGTAGGTAAGCAACTCTCACTTCAATGGATGTGGCCCCAGAGGGCTCAGAATGTATTCACAAAGTGTTTGAAAGTAGGTGTCAAGGAATTATCCTGCAACCTATAAGTCCTTAATCGATTGGAGAGGGCATTAGATAAGGTAACTGTCATACATAATGCTGTAAGCATCTAGGCCAGGGATTCCCAAAGTGGGCGCCACTGCCCCCTGGTGGGTACTACAGCGATCCAGGGCAGCAGTGATGGCCACAGGTGCATTTATCTTTCCTATTAATTGCTACTAAAATTTAAAAAAAATTAATTTCCAGGGGGCTAAGTAATATTTTTTCTGGAAAGGGGGCGGTAGGCCAAAAAAGTTTGGGCACCACTCATTTAACCCTGGAAAAGTCAGGAGTGCTTTATGGAAGAAATCCCTGCAAGGGAAGGAGGGGACATTCTTTCCTCCTTCCACCTCCATCAGCCGAGTCTTGGATACTCCTGGACCGGTAGGAGACAATGTCAGTGTTGTAAGTGAAAGGCACACAAGAGGACAAATACAGTAATAGAGAAAGACGGTTAATCAGACCTCAGACGCTTCCCACCTGTGTGACCCTGGGCAAGTCACTTAACCTTCATTGCCTGGCCCTTACCACTCTTCTGCCTTGGAGCCAATACACAGTACTGATTCTAAGTCAGAAGGTGAGGGTTTGGGGCAGCTGGGTAGCTCAGTGGATTGAGAGCCAGGCCTAGAGATGGGAGGTTCTGGGTTCAAATCTGGCCTCAGACACTTCCCAGCTGTGTGACCCTGGGCAAGTCACTTGACTCCCATTGCCCACCCTTACCAATCTTCCACCTAGGAGCCAATACACAGAAGTTAAGGGTTTTTAAAAAAAAAGAAGGTGAGGGTTTAATAAAACAAACAAACAAATAAATAAGCAAGCAGACGAATGAATGAATAAATAAATAAATGAACAAAGGAAAGACAGTCATCTGAGGGAGGAGGCAGCTTCAGAAGAGGGAGCCCTCATGCAGGGAAGGTTGTTGACACGGACTCAAAAGAGGAGCAGAGGCTGGGAGCCCAGCCTAGCAGAGATGCGGTACCCAGGGAGAGCTTGGGGTTGGGGGGGGGGACTCTACAAGGAGAGAAAGTTTGACTTTCAGGCCCCACAGCACCAGCAGTTGTGTATTGCCCTTTGCCCAATGTATAGCCAACGTGGAATGCCTCCTGAGCCTCTCAGCAGGGGTCCGTTCTTCCCCCGGGAGCCAAGCACCCCGAGTTTATGGGGAGATTGTTGGGTGCCAGGTGTGCTTGCTATGAGCTAATTAAGTGTACTGGCTGACTGTTGATGGGCAGCATGCCTGTGGAGGCTTGCGAGCTACAGGAGTGGGGCAAACTACCCCCAGGGTTGCCCTCCCAACTCAAGGGGGCAGCCACCCTTGGTGGGCAGTTCCGTTCCGCGGCAAGTTCCAGGAGGCTGGCAGTCCCAGAGGGCCCACCTCTCCAGTTAGCCTTTGATGCCTGCCCAAGAAGCTTCGGTGACTTCCTGTTGCCTCTAGGACAGGACCCGGCCTCTTCCCTTTGGTATTTAAATCTCGGGCGCTCCGGTTCCAACCTGTCTTTCTAGACGGTTTGCGGAGTCCTCCCCCTCACCGCCTTTGTAGTCCAGTCTCGGCAGCCTACTTGCTGTTGTCTGTACTTGACGT
>NW_025379501.1:0-7321 GCF_016433145.1 Gracilinanus agilis
AGAGAGAGAGAGAGAGAGAGAGAGAGAGAGAGAGAGAGAGAGAGAGAGAGAGAGAGAATATTTTAAAGTCTGCCACAAGTGAAGAAAGAGCCTATTCAAGTAAGGCACCAAAAATTATTCCACCACTATCTTTTACTTGGCAAACTACAATCACTGGTAATGTTATATTGCACAAATAGAACCAGAATACTTGATCTAGAATATGTGAGCTCACAATTCTGCTGGCAAGATATATATATCGTATGCATCGTACCACAGTTTAGAGGGAACATTGACAAACTGGAGTGAGTCAAGTAGATGTTGGTGAAAGAACATGAAATTGTCACATAAAGGTAGGTTGAATGAATTGAAGCTGCATAAGTGGAAGAAGAAAGCCAGAGGGCTTTCATGCCTCTAAATAGCTAAAGAGCTGTTACATGGAAAAACCCTAGAGTTAGGAGTCAGAAGATCTGAGTTTTATTCCAAGCTTGGACATATGGGAATTGTTCTTCAAAGAGTAATTCACTTGACTTTTCAGAATCAGTTTCCTCTTTGCATAACCAGTAAACAGTGATAATAATATTTGTACTTTCAGTTTCACAGAGTTTTTGAGAGGAAGGAGCGTCACAAAGCACCAAGTGCTAGACAAATGTGAACGAATGTGGTGATGATGATGATAACAATAATAAGCATTTTCCTTGATTTCAGAGGAATGAACTAAGTTAGAAACTGGAGAAAGATAGAAATTAAGATGTCCTAACAGTCATTAAAATGGAATGGCTACCTCATAAAATACTGAATTTTCCATCAATGGACCTCTGTGAGCTCAGGCTGGATGATATTTGTTATAGATATTGTATAAAGAATTTATCCAAAGGGGTGGAGGAAGCTGAGAGGAGATAGAGAATAGAATGAGATGATCTCTAAAGTCCCATCCAACTTTAGATTTTTGATTCACATGTACAAAATACATGTCCTAAAATTATTGGTGCATTTTAAAGGCCCTGTTAGCTAAAATTCTGTATTGAGTTCTATTTTGGACATATTGGACTTAAGTAAGACAACCAATTGGAAATGTCTAATGGGCACCTGGAGATATGAGACAAAAGCTCATGAGAGAGACCTGGCTTGCTATATAGATCTGGGAATCATCTTCATAGAGGTTACAACTGAGTTCATGATAGCTAGAAAGATTGCTAAATGAGAGGGTGGATAGAGAGAAAAGGGGCAGGGTAGAACCCTGGAAGACAGTCACAATTAGGAGACTGAAGATGGAAGAATATCCATCAAAAGAAACTGAGGAGGGGTATATAGTTGGAAAATCTTGAACCCCTAAAGACTGCATTGCCCAGAATTCCTTTCTGTATTACCTATAATGCTTTTCCCTTTGTTTACATTTGCATGGTCACATTTGTATAAGTTCTGAGTTTCTGCCTCATTCTTTCTCTTTTGCTCCTGAGAGCTCCTGGTTAGTAACCTTTTAGTTATGTCTCTTTTGTTAGTTTATTATTAAAAAACTTTATTAAATATAATATTTAGTTACTGGATATAATTTTAAAACCCACATTTTGGCAACCACGAAGGGACCACATGGTGCACCAGAAGGTCCAAATTGAACTTTGGGATGTGAATTGAACTATGGGGGGGGGTTGAAAGCATTTGTTTTGAACATATACTTTTATGCCAAAAGGGACTGCACAAAATTGGCTTTTTGTCAATCTAGCAATCATTGATTTTGTTCTCTTTTCCTTTTATCCACAAATTATTGCAGTTTATAAGTTAGTGATGTTCCCATGATCTTTTTGGGGAGACTAGTCTCCCAACTAGAATCACAGGGGGGAATGTATAGTTGGAAAATCTTGAACCCCTAAAGACTGCATTGCCCAGAATTCCTTTCTGTATTATCTATAATGTTTTTCTTTTTATTTACATTTGCATGGTTACGTTTGTATAAGTTCTGAAGCTCCACCTTGTTCTTTCTCTTTTGTTCCTGGGAGCAGGCTGGTTTGTAACCTTTTAGTTAGGTCTCTTTTGTTAGTTTATTATTAATAAAAATTAATATAATATTTAGTTATTGGATATTAGTTTTAAAATCCACAGGGGTTAATCCTGTCTCCCTGCCTTTCGGTGTGTTGTTCTTTCCATCTAAAATGTCCTTCCTCCTTCTCTAAATTCTATTCATCATTCAAGGCCTCCATTCAACTCGCACCAAGAGGGTTGGGGTTGGATTGACCTTTTTAGTCCCTTCTAGCTATGCATCTATAATCCTATGAAAGTTCAGGATTTAAGAATATCTTTCTGAGATACAATTTCTCCTTTTACCTACTCTCCTCAGGTTGATATGAGCAAAAAATGAACTAGAAGAGATGAAAGCTGAAAGATGCATAGTTCAAAGGGCAATACTGGTTATAAGCTGCCTGAAATAACATCATATGGTCTAGGGATCTAAATCCATCCTTTCCTCTGGTTCACATTTCTTATTTCAATATGGTACTGATGTTTCAAATATGCAAATAAAATATAAAGTCATCTTCTGAATTTCTTTCTATTTCCAAGACTTCAGCTCAGTTTCCAAATTATTATTCCAACTCTGGACAGGATATTTATTCTGCAAAACCCTGCTTTTATTAATGTCTTTATCCTTCAGCTAAGGAAGTTGGGAGCAGAAATCTTAGTAGGCTAAAAAGGGCACAGGACAAATTAGAAGTATTGAAAAGACAATCAGAATTACTGCAGTTTTAAGTTCTTGTGTATCCCACAGAAGTATAAAAGCATGTTGTTAACAGTGCTATAAAGAAGAAGCCTTGGATGTGAGTCTCAGCTCTACCATTAACTGAAACTGGGTCCTTAGGCAATCTGCATGGCCTCAGTGAACTTGACGCTTCCCCCATCTGTGAAGATGATCTTGCCCTCGTTGTTAAGAGGATTAAAAAGTGATAATAATATATTTGGAAGCTCTATAAATAAGGTTAAGCACACTGCAAATGGAAGATATTAGTAACAGGTGCCTCCCTTGAAAATGTCCTTGCTTCCCTAAGGCATTCCATATGATGTGTGAGACCAGACTGGAATTCCAGAAATGCTGCCTAGCACATGTTTGTGTTTTCGTGATTTTTTTAACCACTAGCCTTGGCAGAGTAAAAACAATGCAGTTGTCCAAAATCTACCATATACAGTTTGCATTTTTGTGAGATCATTCATTTCTTTGGTTTTTTTTCTTTTTCAAGAAGTCCCCTTCTGTGCTGTAAAGTGAAAAAATTCACGTGCACACACATAAGAACATCCTTTCTAAGAAAGCTAATTAACAACACAAATAAAATGTCTTCTGTTTCATTTTGCAACTCTGATATTGGAACCTGCTGCAAGCATGTCTTCCTTGAATATGAAAAGATTTTCTCATTCAGCCTTTATTTCATTTTACTTCTCTGCTTAGACACGAGTGCTTTGGTATGACGCTAATCAAGCTGCAAGGCTTTGTCAAAAAAAAGAATTGTATTTAAATATTAGTTTCAAGGCTAAGAATTCTTAGACTCCATATTGTATCCCACTAGTCAATCAAAGGAAGCAATACTTTATTGAGAGGTACTCAAAATATACTTGTTTCAGTCAGATAATAAAATGGATTCTGGTGTCTAACTTGCCAAGCAAGGCTTGGTTAAGTACCTGAAAAGTCCATAGTTTGCACTAGGGTTGAAAAATTAATAGAAAATCACACCTCTCTGTACTTTGGGTTAGAGGGGTATGAGGTATATTGGTATTCAATTTTTTTTCTTACATCCCTGCACCTATTAAAGGATGATGCTTAAAAGTTCATTCTGAACTCCAATACTTTAGGTGTTAACATTCTCTCACTGTTTCATCTCTTATTAGGAAAATCATTAAAGGCACATAAATTTTAAAGTCCCTGTATAAGCAATATAAATGCAACTAAGATAAAAAGTGAAGCAGTTGATTAGGGGCAAGGGGACACTTCACAGAAAATATTTCTCTTTTTTTAACCCTTACCTTTAGCCTTGGAATCAATAAAAGCAATAAAGGCTAGGCAATAACTTGCCCAGGGTCACACAGCTAAAAAGTGTCTGAGGACACATTTGAACCTAGGACTTCCTATCTCTAGGTCTGGCTCTCTAAACTCTGAACTACCTAGCTTCCCCTTTAAATATTTCTGATAAAGGCCTAACATCCAAGATATATAAGGAACGGATTCAACTATATAAGAATAAGAACCAGACCCTAATCAATAACTGATATCAGAGAGCGCCCATATAGATGGCACTCTGTAGGTGGGCAAGAGAAAAGAGAAAAAATGAAGAGACATGAAAGGAGGGAAGTGGTAAAGAGCAGAGTGGGTGTTCAAACACAGATCCAGGAGACCTTCCACTATAGTCTTTCTTTCTTCTTTTCTTTCCTTCTCAGCTTTTCCCCATTCATTCCTCCCCTGATGTCCCCTTCCTTTATCTCCTTTCTCTTGTCCATTGAAAGAGTACTATCTTTTTGTATCAACATTCATTTCGTTAAGAGAAGACACAGCCAATGTACCCATGGAGCTTATGATTTAGGAAGGAAACATGGCCCAAATGCATATAACTGTAATATCTGCATCACGTGGTAAGTACATTAGCACATTATGTCAAATTCCCAATTCCGGTTAGATTGAACTAAAATGGGCAGATGAAGTTGGGAGTCTGGGGCCTCTTCCATGGTCTCTGTGATTGGGTAGGAAGAAGGATAACCTGCCTCATACATGTCATGTAATATGAAATTTTGGAAAGGATAATTTGGGGGGTGGAATCATATTTTAAATGTACTATGAGACCATTCTATTTAATGGAACCTTGAAGTAGGAAGTTGATAACAAAGCAAATAATCACCCTCTATTTTATCTTTTTTGTACAGTTTTCATAAAGGCACAGCTGTAACCTAACCCTACCCACAGACAGGCAGGAAGATCATTAAGATTATAGATTAGAAAGACTCAGGCAATGATTTGGTTCATCCTGTTTATTCTGTAAATGAGAAAACTATGGCCAGAAAGAACAATTTCCTTCCCTAAGGTAATATAGGTAGTATATGATGGCATAAGAAGATGTAGAGTATAGTGCATAGTATGGTGGATTTGGAATCAAGAAGACCTCTGTAATAATTTTGCCTCAGTCTTAGAGACTAGCTGACTCAAGGCTGGTCACTAACCATCTCAGACTCAGTTTTCTTGTCCATGAAAAAGGTATAATAGCATCACATATTTAATAGGACTATTGTAAGGCTCAAAGGAAAGAATCAAGGCAAATCTCAAAGCACTCCATAAATGTAAGATTCTATTGACTCCACATTTAGTGCTGAGGGTTTTCTGAGCAGTGTTGGTTATCATTTGTTGTGTTTCAATCATTATCACTTACTTTTTACCAATTTATTTGGGTCCTCTAAGCAGTATCAAGCAGAGAGTATAACCCAGTCTCAGCTCAGTTCACTGGATCTTAGTTCTAAGTCTAAGGATCCATTCTTTTATTTTTTCGCTAACACCACATAAGGAACTTTTCATATTACCCATTGTGATTTCATTAAAGCTGAGTTTGCTAGAAATGTAATTATCAATCATTCTGATTCCAAATAAGTCTTTCAATATGCAGGATTTCAATTTCAACCTCAATTCATTTTTGTATGTCCTGATTCTACCACTCTCATCTATGAATTCTCTATTAGAGAATTGCATCCACTAGTCATGGGAATTCCTCAAAGTACTAAGCTGGCTCTGAGATTTAATCAGTGTGGATGTTCCTACCAATGATGCAAATTGCAGTTCATCCATATTCTTTTTCGTGTGTGAATCTTGTCTATGTCTTCCTCCAAGTTTGCCATTGGAGGTCATTCCAAAATGTTGGTCATTCAAAAAAGAGGTCATTCCTCTTGACATGTGAAGGTACCAGTGGAGCATACAGCATTAACAACTCTTAACACATGATCAGCCCACTTTTTTCTTTAGTTGTATATTTCTTCAATAACATTATTTACTCTTATTTTCCTCCATAACCCCTTATGTGTTGTGTTTTATAGCCTGATAATATACCACCATTTGGTTATGCTTATATTGATCTGAACATCGAACATCAAGATTAGAATAGAGTGTTCCTCAGTACAGTTGACCATCACAAGTAAGATAAGAAGGATGGATAATTTTTAGAATGCTTTTATTGACCCAGAAAAAATGGGTGAAATGTTACTGTAATATACTTTTAATAGGATGTTGACTTATTTCTAACCTGAAATCACTTGGCTGATTCTGTTGTGTTAAGTCAATTGATTAACCAGCATGAAGACTGAGTGGACTTGTGATCATGAAGAATGCAAAATTAAGATATTTGTTAGCATTTAAGAAATTCCCAAATATCACCAATCTGTTGCTTCACATTTCTTTGTAAATCAGTTCCAAGTTGCTTGACTTGGAATTTAAAATTTCTTTTCATAATAGCTAGCATTTATATAGTGCTTTAAGGTTTGGAAAGTGCTTTGCAAATATTAACTCATTAATATTCACAACCCTCCATTTTATAGATGAAGAAACTTAGCCATACAGAGCTTACACTGACTTATTCATTGTAATAGCTAGTAAGTATAGGGAAGGAGAATTTGAACTCAGATCTTCCTGAGTAGTTCCAGTGTTCTTTCCACACCACCACCTACTCACCTTTGAAAGGCACCTTAAAGACCATCTAATGGTCTTATTTTGCAGATGCTCATAGAGGTTGTTTGATTTATACAAAATCATCCAGATCAAATAGATACAGATTCCTACAGGTGTCATATTGACTTAGAAAACTACAAACTAACATTATCTATGTTGTATTTTTATTTAGTCAGTTAAACATTCCTAATTACATTTTAATCACTTTCTGTCACACGTAAGAGTTTGATTCCTCTGACAAATATAATTAGCAGCAGAACTGGGACTAGAATCCATGTCTCCCAGAATTCCCATGCTGCTTCTGTTCACATCACAAATTAATGTCATCCAGAGTCAGACTTAAGTGTTTTTAATCCTAAATCCATAATGCTCTACCTCACCAAAATACTTCCTAAACAAATATTGCCTCCCTTCACATATAGTTTATGTAAGATTGTATCTATATTAAAAATAATTTCCTCTATGAAATGATACAAACTAAAATAAAAGCATATCCCAAAAATAGTATACCCAGTGGCTATAACATTATGACTGTTGAGAAACAATAAAAAATTAAAACTGAAAGCTGTGAAATTATAATGACTAAATATGGGCCAAAAAAAATAGATGAAAAGGCCTCTCTCTCTCTCTCTCTCTCTCTCTCTCTCTCTCTCTCTCTCTCTC
>NW_025379502.1:0-5467 GCF_016433145.1 Gracilinanus agilis
TCAATAGATGCTGAAAAAGCCTTTGACAAAATACAGCATCCATTCCTATTGAAAACACTGAAAAGTATAGGAATAGAAGGGGCAGATGAGAACAATTTATTCCAACAGCCATGAAAGCACAATAAGTGAGTAGTATTGAGAGCTTCAAGTCTGAGCTTGGTTAGACTCAAAGAAATCAAGGTCATACACTACATCCCAGGCTATCACCAGTCACCTTGACTTTTCCCTGCCACTGCAGTTCAATGACTCTAGAAGAGGGAGTGAGGGTGACAATTTTGTGTAACTCTGCCTCCCTTATATCTAATTCACCCACAATTCAAGAAACTACCCCATGATGCTATTGGTCCTCTCTGAAAATAATGAATGAGCAACAACAAGCTGTATATCACAGAGATCTATAGTTTCATGTTCAGTTTCCTCTGACTGTATTATGTTTATAGAAATTCCTATTTTACTGAATGTCTTAAAAACCAAATTTAAATTTTTTTATGTTATAGTGTAACACTGTAACTACTGATAATAGAAAAAGTAAGTTTCATAGTGTCTAGAATACTGGCCTCAGCCAGTATTCTCAGAAGACCAGAAAAGGAATCCTGGCTCAAATGCTCACTAGCTGAGTGACCCTAGGCATGTCACTTAATGTCTCTGTTTTAGGTTCTTCCTCCAAAAGAGGGAGATAATTATAGTACCCATCTTATAGTGTTGTTATGAGGATCAAATGAGATAATATATATAAGATGCTTCTAAACCCTCAAAATTTTCTACAGATATTAGTTATTATTACCATGACATTTTATCACTAAAAATTTTGGCTTTTTAAGATGCCTCACTTCTAAGCAAACTAGTTTTATTTTTGTTGTTGTTGTTGTTGTGATTTTTGTGGTACTAAACTAAAAGTGCATTTTTTGATTAATGGTGGTCTGAGATTTTAATAAAAGCTAATTTAAGGTGACTGTTAGTCTTTGAAATGATACTTTCAAACATTGATTGTCTTGCAATTCAGAGTAAAACTTTAAGGTCAAAGTGCCTATATGCCTATTGCAATTTTACCTTAATTGGTATAGTTTTAAGTTTTAGAAAGCAGGGTGTCATGCCTCAACCAACAACTAAGCACTTAATAGTTTCCGTTAGGAAACCTATTAACTCAGCAAGGATGTAGAGTTCTAAATTGTTTCAGTTCTTCTAAGTAAATATGCTGTGAGTCTGTAAATTTGAAAACTTATTGAATTAATATAGTTCAGTAGTATAGGTACCCTGTGTAGTCTAGTCTGAAGCCTCATGGTCCCCAGTTCTAATTATGGGTATTTTCATTGTATTTTTGCTAGTTTTGCTTTTGTCTCTAGTTAGGAAAATGGAAATGTCTTTAAGTATTAACTTGCCATCATATTGACAAACTAAGGCAAGGAAAGGTACTAAAATAAGTAACATTTAACTAGGATAAAATAGTAAAGTTTAAAAAATTATCTGAGCCTAATTTCCAAAGATATACAGTTTCATTTTCCTTGCCCCTGTTCTCCTCCCAAACAAGTCCCAAACACAAATATACATACGTACACATATACGTTGGGTAGATTGGGAAACACACTCCTCCAAAACTCACAGCTCTGATAGAGAAAACATGGAGAAAGTCTCAACACATAGAATGTACTCCTGACTGGGGTCTGACATCAATGAATGACTGTTTGTGTCTTGAAAATCACCTTCTGATAATGGTCATCACCCACTTTATAGCTCCTAACTTGCCTCATACATCCTCATCATGCGCAGTCACTAGTGCCATTCACCAGCTGTACTAGGTTGGACTTAGCTTATTACAGACCCCTGGTACTTTAGGTTTAATATGGAACAAAATAAGACACTCATAGGCCATTCAACCGTCAGCAAAAAACAAAACAAACAAACAAAAAAAACAAACAATTACTTAGCCACAGCAGGAGAAGGATAATGAACAAGGACAGGCATTGAGAATCCCTTGAATTGCTTAGCTTAATTGCATATGCTTAGCAAAGCTCCCATGGAGATCCAATAGACAAGCAATAGAGAGCCCTTCCAACACCTTATGACTTTGTACTCCAGTGATAAGGAAGTAATTGTCAGTCCTCCAAGTCCTTAGTCCCTTAAATCTCAAGGAATTCCTCAATATATTTTAAGAAAAGAGTAGCCTAACCCGCTACTTTGACCATACTTAGGAGAGGTTATGATTTCCCTCCTACCACACACTTCCCCTTAGTGGTGAGGCCCTTGAAGGCTTATAGAGGATCTTCTATCATTTGCATGGCTTTGGGTCTTTAACTGGTCAAACCTAACCCAGAGTATTCAAGAAGTCTGATACAAGCAATGCTGTAGAAGGAAGAGAAAAATGAAAAAAGAAACATAGAGGAAAAAAAAGTAATTGAACATAAAGAAATGACCAAATCTATGAGAATCTCAGGAAAGATCAAGTCCCAGTCTAAACAATCTGGTGCAAAGGGTGGATGATATTAAATTTTTTTCAGTTCATGGAGGTCTAATAATATAAAAAGGATAACTTTAAGCAGGAGGAACAGCTCCTGGGGTACCACAAAGATGATGATATTTCCTGCAGAGACAGAAATCCTTAGCATAGGATGGTGTTCCCTGGGCCTTCAGTCAGAATCTTCCTTCTCCTGGAAGCCCCATGGGTGTGAGGAGAATACAAAATATTACTGTTCTTTCCTTTTGCCACAGGAATGATCCGTCTTATTTTCTGATCAAACATTTTCTCAGTGTTATTCTTTATATTATTTCTTGGTTATGAGTCACCTAAAGAAACATGTTCCATTTCACTAATGCCTCCCATGTGTCTCTATATTGCTAATTGGGCTTACTTAAAAGTTAATTCTATGAAAATTATGTTGTCCTATAATTGTTAGCCATATAACAATGCTGGGAGAATATTTGGGTTAAAAAGATGGATTTTCGTATCATTTGTGTTTCAGAAAAGATAAACTGATGAACAAACTCTATGGAATGGCTATTCAACTGCACATAATAGCCAAGAAAAATCTTGTTTCATTCATTTAGCTTTTTCTGTGAGATCTTTTTTTTTATAAACATGGATCATATTAAGGAGTCTTTGTCACCTTTTGGAGTGTGATGTAACAAACACAATATCATATGCAAACAAGAGTATTTAGAAGACTCACAAATTAGAGGGAATCCTTTTTCCATTAAAATATTTCACAAGATATTACCTATGAAAATGAAAAATATCATTAAAAACCTAGATCTTGTATTATACATCTTTTTTGCAGAAATCAGAAGATCTTTGAATAGAATTATCTATGTGGCTACATTCATCAAAAAATCTTGAATGAACTTGACAGATTGTGAGAAATTCCTTTTTGAACCATATCAGGAAATCCTGCATTTGAAAATTGTATGTAGACTAGCTAAAGAATGTCTGTATCTGGGATAATCTAAGGGCATATAGACCACTTCATAATTGTTTTTTTAAACATATTTTTATTTTATTTTATTATAAACAATAAGTATTTAATAAATAATTATTTACTGATAATTAATTGTTGGAATATAGCAGGGCAGGAAAGAAGGTCGAGTTTTGTTGGTGAGGATTTGAGCAAATATTGTCACTGAATGAATTCACATTGACATCAGATTTTTAGAGTAAGATTAGTAGCTGCCCCCCCACAAAAGATACAAGTTGATGGATGGAGACACCAGTTCTCTGTACACTAAAGATTGCTATTATTCTGAAGTATCATAGGTGTTGGGAAGCATTACAATCACCAAAGCAAGCATAGTATTGCCAGTACCTGAGACTTTAATCACTAAATAAGGTCAGGTAACTTGGAAAAAATTCCCTGGTGGTCTCTGCAGTTGGATATTGTATTTCTTTTCCTTAGGTTTCCCCATATCTCTCTCCTATTCCACTATATCTTACAATAAATGTGTCAAACACACAGCCTTCATGCTACCCAAAACTCACAACACTCTTGTGATCCCAAACCAGATTAAAATGTAATTGGTAGATATTTTTAAAAATTATTAAAAACTCAATGAAATGTAAATGATATTACATATTAAAACTGTCAATATGCAGCCTGTAGGGATTCTAATATGTGAATTAGTGGTCCCTGTTCCTATTGGAGACTAACAACACTGTTTTAAATGTTATCATTTTATTTTTTGTTTGTTTTTATTTTTATTTTGAATATTTTCCCCTAGTTACAGATTTCATGTTCTTTATCTCTCCCCCAAACCCCACTTACCCCCCTTAGCCGATACACAATTCCACTGGGTTTTACATGTATCATTGATCAAGACCTAATTCCATATTATTGATAGTTGGAGAGTTATCGTTTAGTGTCTACATCCCTAATAATATCCCCATCAGCCCATGTGTTCAAGCAGTTGTTTTTCTTTTGTGTTTCTCCTCCCACAGTTCTTCTTCTGAATGTGGCTAGTTTTCTTTCTCATAAGTCCCTCAGCCTTGCTCTGGATTCTTGCACTGCTGCTAGTAGAGAAGTCTGTTATGTTCGATTGTACCACAGTGTATCAGTCTCTGTATACAATGTTCTTCTGGAAATGTTCCTTTCACTCTGCATCAATTCCTGAAGGTCATTGCAGTTCACATGGAGTTCCTCCAGTTCTTTATTCCTTTGAGCACAATAGAATTCCATCACCAAGAGATACCACAATTTGATCAGCCATAACCCAATTGAAGAACATTCTCTCATTTTCCAATTTTTTGCCACCACAAATAGCGCAGCTATAAATATTTTTGTACAAGTCTTTTTTCCTTATTATCTCTTTGGGGTATAATCTAAGCAGTTCTATGGCTGGATCAAAAGGCATATAGTCTTTTAAAGCCCTTTGGGTATGGTTCCAAATTGCCATCCAGAATGGTTGGATTAATTCACAGCTCCACCAATAATGTATTAATGTCCCAATTTTGCCACATCCCCTCCAACACTCATTACTCTCCCTTTTTGTCATTTTAGCCAATCTGATAGGTGTGAGGTGATACCTCAGAGTTGTTTTGATTTGCATTTCTCTAATTATTAGAGATTTAGAACACTTTCTCATGTGCTTATTGATAGTTTTGATTTCTTTATCTGAGAATTGCCTATTCATTTGCTTTGCCCATTTATCAATAGGGAGTAAGTGTTATCATTTTAGTCTTGGGGAAGAATATGAGTGGGCCTTCTTGGGCATGCTATGCATAAGGTGAGTAAGGGACTATCCTATGATACTTGCTTTTTTCAAAATATGTGCACATAATATTTTCTACTATAATAAGATAAAAATTTCCATTCATTCATCAAGTGGGTTATTTTGATACTGATAAATTATGGCACAATCTTTGTAAAGATATGGCATATCTTTAGACATTTATCTAATTCCCTTAGCCTAATTATCTAGAAACATCTTGAAAAACTGCTATATATATATATATGTATATATATATATATATATACATATATAT
>NW_025379503.1:0-5639 GCF_016433145.1 Gracilinanus agilis
CATTACATATAAACTTAATTGTTTTTAATGATGATATTTTTGGGGGGAAATGAAATCAGATTGATAATCTTGAAAATATTCTTCTTATTCCATTTCCATGCTTGATTATTTGGTTTATCATTATCTGAGAAAATTTTTAGTAATGTACATGGGATATTCATGTACTTCAAAGCTACTCTGTTAATTTGATTCTTTCAAACAGCTTTCCAATCTACCTGCTTATCAAATTTAATTGGAAGAAAAATTATCACTTTTGTTCTTTCCCCATTGGAATGCCAAAGTTAAGTATCATAAGTCTGTAACAATTTAATTAACAAAATAGTTGGGTGGAGAAAAGACATATTTTTTGTTCTTAAAATTAAAAATTGTGAACCTTGTTCTGTTTACTACATACAAATCTATGGTTAATGGAATGAATGGTTGGTTAATTGAGTCAACTACATGTATTAAGTAGTTAATGTGTACAAATAATTTTAAAAGAAAAATTGTATAAAAGTAAGAATATCATTTTAAATATATATGACTACAGCAGGAGGTGTATAAAACATGTGTCAAAAGATAAGGATAAAAAGCAGATCGTGCAAGAGATCCAGGAAAGCCCCAGGTACATTGAGTTTATGCCTTGTTGAAGATTTAATAGAAGATACAAACAAATGCTATAGAGTTTGAATAGACATGCATATAGCAGGACTCTCTCTATGTCTGTTTTCTGTTTTCTATACTCTGTGTAGTCTCATAGCTCCCATGGGTTCAGATATCAGCTCACTCTAAGTAATTCAAAGATTTTTATGTCCAGTCCTAATTTTTTGTGATTTTCAATCCAATATCATCAATTTGATTGCTGAATGTGTCCATGTGAATATCCTACAGGCATCATAAATTCAGTATGTCTAAAATATAGCTCATTATCTTTTTCCTTAAGCCTACTCTTCTTCAAAATTCCTCTATTTCTGCTGAGGACAGCAGCATGAATGAATGAATGAAAGGAGTGGATGACTCAATGGATAATTGAATTAAAAAATGAAAACAAAATTATTAAGTGCTTATAATATGTCTCCATTCCTCACTCAGTCATACCATTAACTCATATTCAAAAAGTTGACAAGTCTTTATATTTAACCTTCCAAACTTTTCTCCTATTATTTCCAACTCCACCTTTTATCTTGCTCACAGAGTCACAATTAATTTCAGATATTTATAACCCCCAAAAAACAATTGCAGATGCCTCATATTTTTTTCTCCTTACTTCCAAACTTTTCCTTTTCTAATTCATCCTATCCAAAACTTCCAAAATTATTCTCCTAAAATTCTGATTTAATTACTGCTCTGATCAAAAAGCTTCAGAGGTTCCCTATTGTCCCTAGGCCAGATGCAGCCCCCTGAAATGTTCTATCCAGTCCCCCGACATTATTCCTAATCTGACCAATAAAATGAGAAGAATACAATACAACAAAACTTTGAAAGAGTTGCCTTAGAAACAGACTGACAGATGAGCATTTCCTTTCCTTTGGCCCCCTCTTTAAAAAATCTCCTGTAAAGTAGTTAATTTTTTTCTACAATATGAGAGAATGGAAAGTAATGAAATGAGCATTTACATGCCACTTACTATGTTCCAAGCCCTGTGCTCAAGTCCCACAACAACCCTGTGTGAGACAAGTTCTATTATTGTTTCCATGTTTACAGTTAAGGATATTAAAGTTAAGTAACTATATAGTTAGGAAGGGTCTAAGGATGGATTTGAACTCAGATTTTCCTGATTCCAGTCCCAGAGCTCTTTCTACCATGCCATCTAGCTGCCTGGCTCCCATGAGATTTTGTTAGGCCTCATTTTTTTAAAGCCTTAGCTTGTGTCTTAGAATTGATACTACAGTTCTAAGGCAGAATAGTGGGAAGGACAAGACATTTGGGATATCATCACTCAGAAGTGTTTGTTTTAAAAAAATATTTTTCTGATTCCAGGCCTGGTGCTCTATCCACTTGGCTATCTAGCTGCACCTATGTTATGCCTCAGTGTACTCTACCTTCCATCAAACCTTCTTGTTTTCTGTTCTCAGAATACAACATTCCATGTAAAGATTTGTATAATTCTGATTTTTCCATTAACAAATTCATTTGGTATTCATTTTGAAAGTGATACTTAGAGCACTGATAGATTAATTATATTTTTAAAAAATTCTCAACTTCTGCCTTAGAATTGGTTCCAAAGCAGAAGAATGGTAAGGGCTAAAGAGTTGGGGTTAAATTATTTCCCCAGGGTCACACAGCTAGGACATCTGTGAGGCTATCTTTTGAATGTGGGACCTCCTTTCTCTAGGCCTGACTCTCAATTTGCTGGGTCACCTAACAGCCTCCCAGATTTGTTCTTATACAGATCAGGACTGATCACTGATCATGAGATTGCATGACAGGGAAAATCTAGGTGAAGAACCTCCCTCCACCAATATACATCAAATCTTTCTTTACTGCTTATATTCTTAGTTTCCTAGAACTGTGGTATAAAACTCAAATACAACAGGATCAATGCAAGCCAAATATTGACATAGAAAATTTGCTATCTATATTTTATTGGATTTTTATTTCTTATGTTGCATATTTCCCAAGTATATTTAAATCTAGTTTGGGTACATGAGGGAGTTTTGTGGCCAACTGAAGCCTGCAGGCTAAGAGTTTGACATCTCTGGCCTAGAGCAATAAGAGGTTATTTTCCTAGGCTGTCAGAGCCAATTTATATCAAAAGTAGGACCAAAACTTAGGACCTTGTAGACACTATTCGCCATGCCACTACTTGCCACACCCCTAGAATGTGTGCTATGCCCTGCCTCCTTACCCCAGATAGGTGTGGGAGAAAGGGAGAGGAGTGACCCAGCCACTCGACTTAGGGAAGGGAATAAGAGCTTCCATTGGGATGCTGGACAGAGGAATGGGTGATGAGAGGTGGGCATGGAGAGAGGGAGGGGAGTGGGCTGAGTCCTCTGTTCAGAGAAGGAAATAAGCACCTCCATTGGGCTCCTGGGCAAAGGGATGGGGAAGTGCAGTGGAGAGGAGTAAGGGAGCAGTTCCACCTGAGTCGCTCTGACTTTCTGATAACTAACTCTGGCGGGCAATGGTGCATGTACCCACAGAGAGGTCTCTGCATGCCACCTTTGGCACATGTTTCATAGGTTTACCATCATGGTCCTAGATTCTAGATCTCTTCTTTATTTTACCATGTTTCCTCTCCATATTGATATATAGTCTAAAAACAGCATGATTCTTATTATTCTTGGCCATTTTTTATCAACACCAACCCTCTATCATTGCAGAAATAGAATGGGACCAGTCTTTACTGAGGACCAGTGTTTATTTATTTATTCATTTTTGTTTAGAAACCTGTTTCATTTTTTTTGTTATTCATTAAATAGCAAGATACTTTAAGTTAGATATTAGTACATATGGTGGACCTCTTTGAACAGGTTTGCAGGATATCCTATATAAGCATCACTGAAGAGAACACCCACACTGGTGTGATCATGGCATCATCAAAGTAAAACTGTAGGGGCAGCTGGGTAGCTCAGTGGAGTGAGAGTCAGGCCTAGAGACAGGAGGTCCTAGGTTCAAACCCAGCCTCAGCCACTTCCCAGCTGTGTGACCCTGGGCAAGTCACTTGACCCCCATTGCCCACCCTTACCACTCTTCCACCTATGAGACAATACACCGAAAAGTACAAGGGTTTAAAAAAAAAAGTAAAACTGTACATGGCACTAAGCTGTTGGATTTAGTGAGTGTTAGGGAGAAAGGTTTAGAAGACATGGGTTAGGATAGGAGCTGCCCTCCCTCTGGGCCAAATGAAATATGAGTCTTTTGTGTCTCAAGATTTCCATCCAGACTGTAAGTTTTCTACCAATAAGGCAATCAATATGGAGTCCCGTACTAGCTATGTCTATGTCCTCCATGGCTTCTTACTTTAGCCATCATCATATGGCCCTCAACAACTTCTCAAAGAGGGAACATGCAGAGAAACTTTTTCAGAAGCTAATTAAAGGAGTTGGACATCCTGTTCTGAAAAACATTCTGTCAAAGGTCCAAGACTGGTCAGATGGCCTGAAGACTCTAGATGAAGCTCTTGTGATTGGCCAGACTATTAACAAAGAACTATTGACATCATACCATGAGGCAAAGGGGCATAACGATCCACATGTCTGTGGCTTCTTGGAGTCCTGGCTTCTTAATAGGTGAAGAACATCCATTGCTTGAAGATTGTGTCACCAACTTTTTTTTTATTTTTTTAAACCCTAATATCTTTTTTATATATCCTTCTATATTAGTTTTATTTGTTACAGGGCTAGGCAATGGGGGTTAAGTGACTTGCCCAGGGTCACACAGCTAGGAAGTGTCTGAGTCTAGATTCGAACCTAGGACCTCCTGTCTCTAGGCCTGGCTCTTAATCTACTGAGTCATCCAGCTGCCCCTGTGTCACCAATTTAAGGAGATTGAGATTGCCTAAAAACAGGTCTAGACAAGGTGTTTGACAACTATTCACCAGGAGAAAATTGTCAACGTTCCCCCTAATACATTCAAGGCTTTGGGGGTCCTGAGTTCCTATTTCCTTAGTATGTAATTCCTCTTTCCAGAACAAGCATTAAAAGTTGGCATCTAAGAAAAAGAAGGCAGGGGTTAAACATTTATAAATGGGAGTGAGAAGGACTTTCCAGGTCTGAGGGAGGTAGGAAGGAAAGAGAGGCATGTTTCAGAGAGGAGGGGGAAAAAAAAAACCTATTGACCACGAATACTCATTTAACATGTCAGTATCAGTCATTCGGGGGACCATGGACAGCGGCATAATCCTCAGATTTTTTTTTTTCTATACAAGAGTTACCCTCCTGCTGGGATGCAGCTGTCAGTCTATTATTGGCCCAATATTGTTCATCTGTGAAAATTACATTGAGGCTAAGTGTCACTTAACAGCCTTTATCTTTCACAATTTTGTCTTTCTTTGCTCAAGGTCACCTGGGACCTTCAGCTTACAATTGTAATGCTGAGTCCTTTTAAAGCAGCAATTAGAAAGGAATCCTATTTCTAAGGTTTCACATTGAGCCCTGAAAGCTAGATTCTCTCCCTTCCCCTAACTAGGATGTATCAAGCCAGAGTGTCCATTTCCCATTGGCTAGGGCTGTGTGGAGCCAGAGTTCTCCTGTCTGGAGATGATTACTTTTTTCAAAAGATTTCCACATTCAGCATCTAAATTGTAATTCACAAGCTAATTCTCACAGAGTTTTGCTAGTTACAGGTGGATGATTTCTGAGTTACATGCTGTCCAATTCCCCATTACTGTCTGCCATTCCTATAGCAATGTGAACAGTTCAGCATTCACACAGTTTGGACATGGACCATCGCGACTGAATTGCAGGGCTACCCAGAAGAAATCAGGCCTCTCCCAGAGCTAATATCTGTAAACACCTCTGGGACTTTTCCCCCTAATCATGAGCTCTTCCTCTTCCCTTGCGGTAATTAACTAAGACACTATTATGGAGTCTGTGAGTCAGGAGCATCCTTTGGTTTTGTTTTGTCTTTAATTAATTAATTAATTTATTTTTATTTATTTTAAGTATATTATATTTGGAAATACATAATTATGTAATGCAGTATATATAATTATGTAT